>NW_016107976.1:664647-667688 GCF_001604975.1 Cebus imitator | reverse complement strand
GTGGGAGGTGGGGAGCTGGGGGGGATAGCAGGGGGAGAAATGCCAGATGTAGGTGATGGGGAGGAAGGCAGCAAATCACACTGCCACGTGTGTTCCTATGCAACAATTTTGCATGTTCTTCACATGTACCCCAAAACCTAAAATACAATAAAATAAATAAATGGGAAAAAAAAAATTTAGTTTTTCATGTTTGCAATCTTAAGTTAAACATATTACACACACACACACACACACACACACACACACACACATACACACACACACACACCTATACACATACATATCTTCCTTCCTAAAACCCCATATGTACTCTAAGAATATTTTGAGAAAGAAGAAATTAGTTCCACTTAATTTTGTTCACTAACCAAGGCTTAGTTATCAAGTAGATTGAATAACAGGGAAACTCGATTTACTTTGTGATTAAAACACAACATAAACTTAATCTCTTTACAACATGATATTAAAATGAAATACTTTTCTACATTTAGTCATCTGAATTAAAACAAATTCTCATAATAACAATGCTGTTCTGGTCAACTATTGTCCCTTATCATGTTTCATATTCAACATAAGTAAAGTGCAATGGCTATTTAATAATTTAAATTTAAAAGTAAAGACTGGAGGTAAATGGTAAATCTAAAAATAAATTTTAAAAATTTAAATGGTTTAATTTTGTGAGTTTTACTAGCCTAAAGAGGCTATCCCAAATTTTAATAAAGATCTAACAAGTATAGTTTTAGATTTGCATGTAATAATAGGGGTATCATAAATTATTTGATTACTAATAGTACATTTTCTTCTGACATTCTGATAGCTTACAAATAGTTACCTATATATTTGATGTAGTATAATGTGTTTTATTAATATTCTTCACAAGTAAAAGCTGATATATTGTTTTCACAAAAATAATTTATTCTTTTATATTTTATACTTGAAGGGAATCATTAATTTTAATACCATTTTACTCTGCTAAATAACCTATACAACATTTATTTAAACTAAAAATTGTATGCTTTGATATCACTGTGACATAAATGAGTAAATTTGTAGCTTGTATTTTTTGGATAACACTTTAGGCAATATTTAAAAAATCTAATATCCTAAGAAAAATTCTGTGAGAATTCACACATTGAATTTATGGTGTGAGAACCCAAGTTTTTAATAAATAATATAAATAATATTTTTTTAATAATAATATGCTGGCACAATAGCCTTTTCCATTTACACTGAAAGCAATCAGATATAGTTATACAAACCAAGAATGTGATAAAATAAAATCTGTACTGTCTCCAACATTACTCTAAAGACAAAATGTGTCCCTTAATTACTATTTCAGAGATACTGAGACAATATCACTTCAACATAATTAATAAGAAAAAAATTTCTTTCTGAATAGCTGAATATTTTGAATGTTATGAAATGATAAATCATACTGATCCTAACAAAGTTATATCTATATATACTAGGCTGTAATCATTAAGAAACATAGGTTATAACAATAAGCATAATTTACATCTTCATCTTTTGAAATGAAGAGAGGAAAAGACTTTAAGTCCTCCTGTTGATTCTCTAAAATATTTAAACAGCAAAATATTTCCTAATTGCTAGATATCTACCTTCTGATAGACTACTTTTCTATCTTTCCTTTTTTTTCTTTTGAGACAGAGTCCCCCTGTGTTTATATAGATAAAATAGAAGAATGGTTTATCTTTTTTTTTACTACATTCTTGATCTATATTACAAGTGGCAGACCATTCTTTTGTTAACTCCCATTTGATTAAAAAAAAATGGGATCATCTATCTTCCCTCACCTCCCAGAGGTGAGGTGAGGGAAGATAGAAAAATAGAAGTGTAGATGAATCTAATAAGCCAATATTGAGAGGCTAGAGTGCAGTGGTGCAGTCTGGGTTCACTGCAATCTCCACCTCCCAAGTTCAAACGATTCTCCTGCCTCAGCCTCCCATGTAGCAGGCATGGTGGTACATGCCTGGCTAATTTTTGTATTTTTAGAAGAGGTGGATTTTCATCATGTTGGCCAGGCTGGTCTCAAACTCCCGACCTTGTGATCCACCTACCTTGGCCTCCCAAAGTGTTGGGATTACAGGCGGGAGCCACTGCACCTGGCCTGAGACATTGACAACCACCTGCAGAGCCTGACTCAACGCCAGATGAATGAATACACTTTCACACCATCACAGTGATACAAGTGGTCTTGGAATGGCTGTTTGCTGCTTTCAGAGGATGAAATGCAACCAATCAATCAAGAATCCCTGTACATCCACACTTTTATTCCATAGGCTTTATAATAGAGGTTCTAAATTAACACGTGGATAATTAACATGGTTAAGAGAGTGGTTTTAGGACTGCTAAAAGCCCTAGATTCAGGGTCCCAGAGTAAACACTATTAACAGGTAATTCCCCTTTGATCTTCCCCTGAGAGGACCACCCGGCATAAAATTTACATGAGTAAACAGGAATAGAGACAAAAAGATGTGGGGTAAAGCCATTGATCATCTCCATCTCTTTCCTATGCTAATATAAATGAGTGGCTGCCTTCATCCTGCCCCAATAAAACTTTTTGGCCTCCCAAAAGGTTTGAAATTACAATCTATAAAGTTTCCTAATATTTAACTAGTCACCCTGAGTGAATATCAACACCAGCCAATAGTCTACATTTTTATTTCCTTAATTTCATTATTTAAGCAGATTAATTTAGACTGAACTTACAAGTTTTTCATTGGTAGACCCACATACAAGTGTGTGTCATTTGCTTTTATATATCTTCAATATATTTACTTCCTATGGCCCCATCTTAAAAATAGAATATGTGGGGTATCTTTTTAGGCCCATTGACGATAATTTTTACAGAAATGCTTTGAGAATCTGAATTTTCAGTGTGTATTGGTCTTATCTTTATGAAGTGAATTAAAGCCCAGTACAGAACTTCATCTGGAAAGAGAGAAAGGAAAGGGAAGGGAAGAGAAGGGAAGGAGAGGGGAGGGGAGGGGAGGGGAGAAGGGAGACAGGAAGGAAAAGGAAGG
>NW_016107976.1:642628-664576 GCF_001604975.1 Cebus imitator | reverse complement strand
GGAAAGAAGAGGGAAGCATGAGATACAGAGGGAAGGAGGGAGGTGAGAGAAGATAGAAAAATAGAAGAGTAGGTAAATCTAATAAGCCAATATTAAGAAGCAACTATTTATGTATCTATCCAGTTTCTTGTCATTTTTTGGAGACACTGGCTGCTTTTGTTCTAGACTGTCTTTTTAATGATGTTTGTTTAGTAGCTAGGAAGACAGAGAGTGTCTAACCATGGAGCAGGCAGGCTTACTACTCATTATAAAAGATTTGTTTCCTAAATGAGTGTTTCCCTTCATATAATGTAAACAGTTACATTTGCAGGCATCCATCTGGGTTCAGCTGGGTTGCTCTCATGGGACTTAGTGGCAAAGAGGACTGAGGATATACACAAATGCTTATGCTTCTCTGATTACCATAAAGCAATAAAATTACATGTCTCTGACACATGAGTCTCCTGTGTTCTGCCAGCATCTATAAAACTAGAGCAACCTAATATGTTAGCTAGCAAGCTGAATAAAATCACAATTTTTTCCTAGATCTTGACAATTTTAGCTATGAAGATGGAATACTGACATTGATAAACATTTATAGAAAGAGAAGAATATTGGCTCTTTGGAGGCAGATTAATGGGATTTGATAAAATTCCTTGGGTATTGGTAGTAAACATATCTAAAATGTTGATTTACTGGGCAAGAAATGATCTTCTTTATTTCCTGTTAACATGGACAACTTTGGGATGAAATTGTAGGATGTGTACTAGATGATCTTCTTTATTACCTATTAATATGGAAGAATTCAGGGTGAGATTGCAGAATGTACACTGGATATTAATAGGTTCAAATACTGGTGGCAAAATTTTGCCCTAGTTGTTAGTAACTCTTCTCTGGGTTTAGATTTTGTTAATGTGATAGTCAGTTTCAGGTCCACCTGTTTGTAATAACTAGTATTGATTTTCATCCTAGGCAGGCAGGATATATATTAATTACATAAAATATAATATATATTATGTGTGTGTATATATATATATATATATATCTCCACATCATTGAATCACTGAGTGATAACAATGAGGGTGTGTGTGGGAATATATCCAGGGGTACCTGTGGGTGTTTTCCATGAAAGATGTAGAAGCTAGGGCAGACTCCTACTGTTTTCAATAGAAGTACTATTAAAATTATGGAAAGTATCAAATCATGATACAAACTGTCTGATGGGGATGGCAAATCCTACAGCGAGTTAAATTGAAAGCAATGAATTGAATTGCAATAAATTGAATTGCAATGCTCTTTGAAAGCAATGAAATGGCCTTTTGTTTTAAGGGAAGGCTAAAGTAGAGTGCCTATCTAAGCTATCATGAGTGCCTTGCCTCCCCAGTGCCTATTGATGTTGGAGATATTTCCCCAGTTCTTCCCCTTTCACTGAAAAAAAAAAAATCAGCAATCTATTTTAACACAAAACATATAAATCAAACTTTCATATCCAAATTCTTTTTAAATGCTGGATTAAAAATTAGATCTTTCAAGCCTTAATCTGATTTCCCCTGATAAAGTAAATATTGACAAATACTTCAAGGTAACATTTACAGTACAAACATTAAAATCAAATTGAATTAGAATATATCCATTTTTTCCTTTAATCATCTTTTACAATACTGTATCTGGTATTATAACAGGATGTGTACTTATCTATTCATGAACTATTCAAATAATTTTATGAATTTTTTTCCTACTTTGTTATTATTCATGTCATTTGTGAATGACAGAAGCTCTGTTGAATATATTAAAATACTATAATATATTATGTTAAAATGTCAATTATTTATTTCTTGAAAGGAACTCAACATATATTATAAAACTATCATATTAAGCTTGCATTTTTGACTCTGATATAATGAAAATAAAATATTTTTGACATAAAACTTGATTTTTAGATATAGGAGATAATTAAAAGTACATTTTCCAAATAACAAAGAAGTTATGATATAAAAGTAATTATATGTTGTGTTGCTTAATTGTATGTGGCAACCTGACTGGTTTAACATTATTCTGGGTGTTTCTGTAGGAGCGGTTTTGGACGAGAATAACAATTAAATAGGTAGACTGAGTGAAACACGTTGCTCTCCATTGCAGGCCTCATCCAATCAGTTGAAGGTCATAATACAACAAAAGACTGAATCTTTCCTGAGTTAGTCATGCACCCTGCATAGAATGACAAATGAACTGCATTGTAAATAATTTGGGAAAAGTGGTTAAAATGTAAGGCAGAGAAGACAAGATGATGAAAAAAATTATTAAAGAAGGGGAGATGCCTTCATGGAAAGAAAGTGCTGCGAGGGTAAGAATGCATGAAAACGTTAGCATGCCCCTGAAGATAAGCAGGCATAGGCTGAGAGAAATGATGGGTTGTTTGGCAGTTGTTAACACATCTCAATCCTACTCTCGTCTTAATAGGGTTAATACAATGAGGAATTGGCCATAGTATATCTGAGGGTATTGCACAGTAACAAGCAATCTTAACATCTCATGGCTTAGCAGTACATAAATTTATTTCCCGTGAACACTATGAATCTATCATGCTAGCAGCATATTTAGATCATTATAGTTAATCTCAGATTCCAGTTGATAGTAGCTTTATCTTAGCACTTGCTTCCAAGATCACCTTGGCAGAAGAAAAAAAAATGTGATAAATTATTTTTAGGCTTTGTAAAACTACAATGGAATTGATACATGCTACTTCAAACATTTCATTCAACAAAGCAGCTACTGTACTTCATTGTATCCCTATGCTATTTAAATCAGTTGATAAATATGAAGAGAGCTAGCATTGGCCAAGATTTGTAATAAATTGGATGAGGAATAAAAAAAAATAATAAGGGACCTTAGATGCCTCCAAATTCTCTAGTTCAAACTGGATAGCTTGTTAAATTACAAGTGCAAAGAATTAGAGAAAAAGAGACCTAAAATATATACACTTTAGCTTGTGTGAGAGAATCTATCAGGAATTGTGAGTGTATGTGTGTGCAGGTACATGTGTGTTGGGTATGTAGCAGGTTTTGTACCACAGAGTAAACATTTGACTGACATTTAACTTATCATTCCAAATATTAAGGTGTTTACAACATCACATGCCAGGTTTGCATTATGAAATTATTCCCTCATAGATCAAACCCACCTGTCTTTTACTGCTTTGTGATACTAGAAATGGACCTTGTAAACATTTCTCTTTTGCCAGCTAATATGATATCAAGCTGGGTCACTAATAACTGCCAGTCTGATGGGTTCCTCGGTCTTCTTTGCTCCTGCAGTGTGTGGAGACTAGTTCCTGTGAGATGCCCAGTGATACTGACCTTCTAGATGGCTCTTCAGTGACATAGCCCCAGGCAATTTCCCATCAATTTGTTAGAACTACAACTGGCCTTCCTACAAGTTTTGCAAGCATCCTAGCAGGCAGTTTATCAGCATGTTTCAGTTATACTTCCATGGGTGGCTACGCAGTGAGTTCCACCAGCATATCAGAGGGTGACTTCTTAATTAGTTTCAACAGCACCACAAGGGTGGCTTTTCAGTGGGTTCAGTTGGAAACCAGTCAGAATCAGTGCATTTCTTTGGCATCCCAGTGGGAAGTTTTCTGCTTTTCAGCTCCTGTCTATGGTATGAATTATTTGTAATTTTCTGTAATTTATGATGCTTTGGCATCTCAGGGCCTTGCTAATGCTAGAAATACTGCTCCTCTCGTGGTTAGCTAGTTCCTAGAGAGAGTAAACCACCTCCTGCTGGCACATCTTTTACATGCAAACCAACGAATCCAAGATCCATACTCCCAACCACCTCTTTATTTAACTCTCACACACCAAGCCAATATTTTGTCTGCCCTAAATTATTCCAGGGACAAGTATTAGAAAACTGGGGATACGTCTATAGCCAAGAGCCTACTGATAATATTCAAGCCAGCCAATCTTAAGGGTTTACCATACCTAGCCCATTCTTTAACTTGATTCTAAGGTTTTCAGACAAAGGACATTGGGATACAAACACTAAATTGGGCTCAATTTATTAATACAGGTATACTTACTATAGATTCTGGATATAATGTGGTAGATTGTGGACCTGAAGATACATTTAACCATGGATTTTGGGTTTTTTTTTAAGGAAAACTGGGACAAAACAGTGGCCTGTGTTTCATGAGAATTTATATGTTAGAGCTTCCCTGGTGTGAGGTGGAAGAGGGAATCCTGGGGCTTTAGTTGATGGGTATGTTGAAGTAGAATGATCATGTGAAACATGTAGTCCTAATCTCTATGCTTAAGAGACAGTCTAGAAGTCACCCCCTTTATTAAGGTAGCAAGAAATGTACTCATGAGGGAAACACCTGAATCCATGAAAATCCCTGTGATTATTTTCCTTTGTAGATATTTATGACTACGGGGGATACTGCAACTGTTATGTTCTTTCTGATTTCAGTATGGAAGATCGGATCCTGGGGTACCAGAGGCCAAGTGACAGCACTGAACTGCTGAAGATGAAGCTGATATATTAATCATGAAGGGCAGCCCAAGGCCACCCTGGTATGCATAATGACTTAGCCAGTAGGAAACTTTGGTCCTGCTTAATTAATTGTTCCTAGGTTAGAACTAGATGGATGTGTTACTAGAATACAGCTTGATTAAAGTTTGATTAACATTAGAAAATAACAAAAAATTTTCAATCTAATCAACAGCTATGAGGCTATTTAGCCTACCAAGGTAATGATATCATATCTAGTCCTCACTGTTAGCCTCCATATTAAGATATTAGGTACTCAGCATTAGGGTAAGTCAGGTAAGCCTTACTAAGAGAAATTCCATGTTGTTTAGTTTACATGTGGTAGCCTCCATTTCTACCACAATGATCATTTTGTTCATGGGCCTATTGAGATAGCATTAGATGGGCTTGGAAAAGATGCTAATCAATATCCATAGAGCATTTTATTTTACCCACCTGATTTTTTAGAACCTCATCTCCTGGGAATATCCTTTGGTGGATACTCACATTGGAACAAATATATTTGCCGCTTGTGCCAATTCTAAACTGTCCATGTGAACAATTTTTTTACAGATTTCTATGTCACCAATTTTCCAATCCTATTTTTTCCAAAGCCCTGAATATTCAACCAAATCATTATCAACTTTTCATAAATAACGTAGATCTGTGCTGCTGCCCTCTGTCATTCTAGACATATTGGACAACTAAATGCACTGCTTCAAGTCTTGCCAACTAGGATAATTTTGTCTTTCCATTATTCTTCAGAGGCATTCTGTGTGAAGCTGTAGTGTCACTGTTGTCCACTTTTGGGTGGTACCACCATATCATGTTGCATATATGTAAAGCAGCCATTGTGAGGATTTTTTTTTCAGCCAATTAGTCATAAGGAACACCGCAAGGAACCATAGCCATAAATTGTAGGAAAGGAGCTGATACAATGGCAGTCAGTGTTGGAAGCTTCTGAGCCACTTGAACATGAAACTTACAGTAACTTCCGGACATGCTTAAGCTTGGTTATAATTCCTCTTTGTTGTAATATATATTTTTATTTATATATGCTAGCCAAGTTGTAGCAGCTTCTCCTTGGACAGCTTCCAAGTGAATTTTGCAAGTGCTCTAGAATAAGGATATCCAGCAAGTTTCTATAGAAACATCAGGGGAATTTTCTC
Source organism: Cebus imitator (assembly GCF_001604975.1). Taxonomy (NCBI): domain Eukaryota; kingdom Metazoa; phylum Chordata; class Mammalia; order Primates; family Cebidae; genus Cebus; species Cebus imitator. The sequence goes on along the minus strand of NW_016107976.1, from coordinate 658,898 downwards.
AGTGAGTTCTACCTCTCACCTCAGTCAGCTTCTGAGCAAGAGTTTTAACGTCTACATAGACATTTGCTGCCTGCCAATCCTGACTTGTGAAATCATACACAATTTCTCTGCAGTGCAGTAGAAGACATTCTCATATTCTCTTGTCAGATCTAAATTTCAGCCTTGGATTGAGAATCTTCCAAATTTGCTCTTTCCTTTGTACTCTGCTTCAGCAATAAAGATAGTAATTTTTCTCAATATACACTATGCTTGTATGTTTTATGACTTCATTTTCCCTAATATGCAATCTGTTATTAACAAGTAAATAAATTTATATTAAAAATTTAATGTTCTAATTATTATGTGGTTTTTATTTTATGACTGGACCATGAATAATACATCATCTTCTCTCTTAAGTATTTTTTTTTCTCTGGAATCCCTTGGGATGTACCAATTCGTTATTAAATACAAAATATGTGGCTAGGACTGTGCCTAGTGTTTTGGGGAAATCTATGATAAAGCAAAATTCTGCAGTTTCATTTCTATTAGCTTTAGGTATAGTGGAGGAGGAGAAGAAGAAAAAGGAGAAGGAGGAAAATGAAGAGGAGGAAGAGAAACAACAAGGAGAAGAAGGAGCAAAAGGAAAAAGAACAAGAATGTTTAGAACATTATGTAGCAAGGGGAACTTGACTAGACTTTATGATAAAGAAAGAACTCCCTAAGGTATTTACATTAATATTGAGAATACAATGCTTGCAAAACAAATTAAAGGAAAGAGAAGAGTGATCTTAGCTGAGAAAATATTATTTGCCAAGGTAATCAACATAAGCCAGAGACAAAGAAAAGAAATGAATGAAAATAATAGTAGATAGGTATGGAGAGAGAAAGCACATGTGCAGAAAAGAGGAGTCCGAATAATACACAATACTATCTGGATCACTAATAGGTCATTTCAAATGTTGTATGGAGAATGAATTGAATAAGAGATTATAGATATAACATTTTAAAAAGAAAATATCAGGGTAATATTGTGGTACACTAGGCATAGATGTGGGCTGGATATAGGATGGCGCAGAGGAAACGAAGCATACTGAACAAATTCAAAATATAGCATAGACTCAATTTGGAATTTATGTTTTATTGAATAAGAGAAGAGGCAAGAGATATGTAAAATGACTAAAGTTATGAATATTCTGCAAAGTGTACTATTTAAAATTTTAAAAAATCACAAAAGAGATATCCCAAAAGAAAAAGCATTTTATTAAGGTGAAAGTTCTCTATCACTGAAAGTATTCAATCACTGTCTAAATAATTCAATCACAAATCAAATAATAATCAGCACAGATGAAGTAAAGAGTACTCAACTCTGTAATGAATTGTTGTCTAACCTGACTGATTACTGTAATCATTTTAAAGCACATTTAAAAAGAGAGATTCAGTCTTTAGCCTCAACGATAGTGTCAGAAACTCCAGGAGTTGGGAAGTTTGTGCTTTTATGTGTTCCAGGTGATTTCAACGATCAATGAAGTGTGACAAACCCTAGATGATATTTAAGGGCCCATAGCAATCTGAAATTTTATGATCTAAGCAAACTAGTCAATTGTCTGCCATTAGAGCTTGTGCTAGAAAAAATGTGCAATCGCTTAATAAGAAAGATAATGAGAAACATACATAACAATCATCTTATATCCTGGTCATTTTAGAGGAAGTCTTTATAGCACACAGAACATTTGTGAAACATTTTTCATAACCATTTAGTGATAAATGTGGTCATGTTTGTGATTTTTTTCTAGATATGCATATACATGTAAGTACAGATATATATTAATAACAATGATACATTCTATTTATTTATTATCTATAAGCACTTGAATAAATAATGGTGTTTCCCTGGGGCAGGAGGACTCCTTAGCATCTAATCTAAATAATTGAAGATATACTGTGTGATCCTTTGGATAGATTTTTGTTTCAGCTTGCTCCTATGAAGTAATTTCTGTACTGTACCCAGAGTGGTAAGGTCATGTAACTGCTCCATTAAAAATCATTTTGTAACTTTTTAGTTCATTGCAATTAAAAGCTGAATTCCTTATGGTCGTTCATGATTGCCCCTAACTATAGCTCTGATCTTAACTTTTACCACATTCTCTTCATTATAGTGACAGTGTCATATTTGTTCTTCCTTGAGCACACCAAGGAAACCCAGTCTTCAGATAATTTACCCCTGTTTTTTGTTTGTTTTTTTTTGTTGTTGCTTTTTTTTTTTATGCTGGGAACATTTGTTTTCAGGCAGCCACATGGCTCACCTCTCCACTTCTTCAACTCTTTGTTAGCTTATTTTTTATTTAATGAAGTTCATCTATCACCATCTCTAATTGTTCTATGTAGGATATCAGACAGTATCATATTTATTGCTGCCTATCTAACTTACCTTGACTCTTTTTCTCTGTAATAGTTGGTGTGGTGCTACGGTGTGTACCGAAGGGTGACGCTTTGCAATCCTGTGATTAAGTCTGTTTCAGTGAGCCTCTGGCTGTGATTTTCAAATGTACTTCTCAGCTTTTTGTTTTGTTTTCTGTCTTTATGTGAAAATGAACACTAGAGGGATCTGGAGTTGAATTATTTCCCTTGCTCTACTCAATTAAGTTCTGGTAAAACACATATTGAGTAGATTTTGATAAAATTGTTTCTTCTGAGGAAAACCCTTTGTTAAAGAGAAACAATATTCTGGGCAATTTCAGAATGGCTACTTTTTCCCTCTCTTCACTGGAAGCATGAGATTTTTCTCTGGTCTTCATCTTAGAAACCCGATGGGGCTTCTGGAAGTAAAACTAATGAGCCCTTATGACTGGGTCACTGAGTTTTTAATTTCCACACTAGTTCACAATGAGCCTTCAGCAATTTGTCCTCTCTGTTTAACTATTTCTACCAGTTCTGACTCCACTGGCTGGCTTCTGGCCTCTGGACTTCCACTCTCAGTAAGCTGTGATTCTTCGTACTTCATTTCTCTCTAGTTTTTATAGCAATGGTTTGCCAGGTGACTCTGATTATTTCACAGACCTCAGAGGAGTTGTTGAATTTTAGTTTGGTTCAACTTTTTTTTTTTCCTGTTGTGAGTATAGGAGTAATGGCTTCCCAACTCCTTACATGTTGGACTGAAAATCAAAAGAAATCTCATTTTTAAATATCTCATTTTAAAATGTTTGCTTTCTGCCTTTTCCAACTACAACTACAATTAAGCTCTTTGGTGTTATTTTTGTCTTTGCTTTTTGCTGATTTCAAAACTGTGGCATAGCAGACACTTGACAAATATTTATTGACTGTATGCTGGCATGATTTTCTGGATCTTTCAAGAGGGAGGACCTTTGTCCTAGTGGTTATAGCCATCATGAGTGGGTATAATATACTAAAACTGAAGCGAGTTCTCAGAGGGCTTCAGAAGTCACATAAACAATGATATAACCAGGGTTTACCAGTCTCTCAAACACTTTGAGTTTACAGACTTAATTCCTTTATGTGTTGCCTTGACAGAGGCATGTCTAGAAAGCTGGTAAAATGCCTCACATGGAAACTGTACTACTGTATTGATATCTGAAATAAAAGCTGTTATATATTATTTCCTACTCAAAGAAAACAAAAATCCTATGAGCACGATGTTTTTCTAGATCTGAAATTAGAGGATACCTGCCTAAATGAATGAGCAGTGTAAGTAAAATTCAAGGGTGTTGCTTAATTTTGTTATTATAAAATTTATAAAATACAGTTTCCCAGCAGCTGCACATGCTATTGTAGATCGTTTTTATCCAAGAGGTCATTGTTGTTGATTTGTCAATTTGGAGAAACTGGGACCCATGAAAAATGTATTTGCGTGCCTTATAGAAAATATGAATTTTACTCTGACACCTTTCCTAGATTTCAGAGTTCACTATCACCTCAGCAACTTATTATGTGGAAAATTTCAATAAGCACTAGTGAAATATGAGAGGACACAAACAGATGGAAAAACATTCCATGCTCATGGTTAGAAAGAATCAATATCATGAAAATGGCCATACTTCCCAAAGTAATTTATAGATTCAATGCTATTCCCATTAAGCTACCATTGATATTCTTCACAGAACTGGAAATAAAACACCCTAAACTTCAAATGGAACCAAAAAGAGCCTGCATAGCCCAGACAATCCTAAGCAAAAAGGACAAAGCTCAAGGCATTACACTACCTGTCTTCAAACTATGCTACGAGGCTAAGTAATCAAAACAGCATGGTACTGGTACAAAATCGGAGATATAAACCAATAGAACAGAACAGAGGCCTCAGAAGTAACACCACATATCTACAACCATCTGATCTTTGACAAACATGACAAAAACAAGCAATAGGGAAATGATTCCCTGTTTAATAAATGATGTTGGGAAAACTGGCTAGCCATATGCAGAAAGGTGAAACTGGATCCCTTCTTTCCACCTTATACAAAAATTAACTCAAGATGGATTGAAGATTTAAACATAAGACCTAACACCATAAAAACCCTAGAAGAAAACCTAACCAATGCCATTCAGGACATAGGCATAGGCAAGGACTTCATGACTAAAAAACTAAAAGCAATGACAACAAAATTCAAAATAGACAACTGGGATCTAACTAAACTTAAGAATTTCTGTACAGCAAAAGAAACAATCACTAGAGTGAACCAGCAACAAACAGAATGGGAATAAATTTTTGCAATCTACCCATCTGACAAGCGGCTAATATCCAGAATCTACAAAGAATTGAAACAAGTTTACAAGAAAAAAAGAAACAAACCCATCCATAAGTGGGCAACGGATATGAACAGAAGAAATTTGTGCAGCCAGCAAACATATGAAAAATGCTCATCATCACTGGTCATTAGAGAAATGCAAATCAAAACCACATTGAGATACCATCTCATGCCAGTTAGAATTGCGATCATTAAAAAATCTGGAGATAACACATGCTAGACAGGATGTGGAGAAATAGGAACACTTACACTGTTGGTGGGAGTGTAAATTAGTTCAACCATTGTGGAAGACAATGTGGTGATTCCTCAAGGACCTAGGAATAGAAATACCGTTTGACCCAGCAATCCCATTACTGGGTATATACCCAAAGGATTATAAATCATTCTGTTATAAAGACACATGCACTTGTATGTTCATTGTGGCACTGTTTACAATAGCAAAGACTTGGAACCAACCCAAATGCCCATCAATGATAGACCGGATAAAGAAAATGTAATACATATACACCATGGAATACTGTGCAGCTGTAAAAAACTATGAGTTCATATTCTTTGCAGGAACATGGATGAATCTGGAAACCATGATTCTCAGCAAACTGACACAAGAACAGAAAACCAAACTGCATGTTCTCACTCATAAGTGGGTGTTGAACAATTAGAACACATGGGCACAGGGAGAGGACCATCACACACTGGGGCCTGTTAGAGGTGGGGGACCTAGGGGAGAGATAGCACTGGCTAGGAAGATTGGGAGGGATAACATTTGGAAAAGTATCTAATGTGGATGACAGGGGGATGGATGCAGCTAACCACCATCACATGTGCATACCTATGTAATAATCCTGCATGATCTGCAGATGTACCCCATAACTTAAAGTATAATAATAAAAAAGAAAATAAATAAATAAATAAAATTAAAGAACTTCAGTTGCATCCTCTAAGTCACATGGTTAGTGAACCTTGTGCATACTTGTACATCCTTATTTGACTATAGTAAACAACACTGAATATGCATAAAGTCAGGGAGTTGTAAGTCTGAACAACTGAGTAGCTCATTGTGATTGTATTAGTCCATTTTCATATGCTATGAAGAAATACCTGAGACTGGGTAATTTATAAAGAAAAAGAGGTTTAATGTACTTACAGTTCCACATGGCTGGGGAACCCTCACAATCGTGGCAGAAGGTGAGGAAGGGGCAAATGCATGTCTTATGTAGCAGAAGGCAAGAGAGTGTGTGCAGGTGAAATGCCTTAATAAAACCATTAGATCTCAAGACTTATTCACTATCAGGAGAATAGCAAAAGAAAATCCACCTCCACAATTCAACTATCCCCCACCATGTTCCTCCCATGACACATGGGGATTACGGGAGCTACAATTCAAGATCAGATTTGGGTGGGGACACATCGAAACCATATCAGTGGTTTTGTTTAGATTTTTAAATATTTTCTTTCACATGTTGAAATTTGAAAATTATATATACGTTTTATGCAATATGTTTAGGATCAGAAAATTATTATGGAATATATCAATTTTATACTATTCTCCAATTATAACAGTTACTTTATTTTATTTTACTTATTTTATTATACTTTAAGTTCTGGGATATATGTGCAGAATGTGCAGGTTTGTTGCATAGGTATACACGTGCCATGGTTGTTTGCTGCATACATCAACCTGTCATCTACATTAGGTATTTCTCCTAATGCTATCCCTCTCGTAGGGAGGACAGGCCTGTCCAGTGTGTGATGTCCCCCTCCATGTGCCCATGTGTTCTCATTGTTCAACTCCCACTTATGAATAAGAACATGTGGTGTTTCGTTTTCTGTTTCCGTGTTAGTTTGCTGAGAATGATGGTTTCCAGCTTCATCCATGTCCCTGCAAAGGACATGAACATCCTTTTTCATGGGTGCATAGTATTCCATGGTGTATATGTGCCACATTTTCTTCACCCAGTCTAACATTGATAAGCATTTGGGTTGGTTCCAAGTCCTCGCTATTGTGAATAATGCTGCAATAAACATACATGTGTATGTGTCTTTATAGAGGAATGATTTATAATCCTTTGGGTATATACCCAGTAATGGGATTGCTGGGTCAAATGGTATTTCTGGTTCTAGATCCTTCAGAAATTGCCATATCGTCTTCCACAATGGTTGAACTAATTTAAACTCCCACCAACATCATAAAAGCCTCCCTATTTCTCCGCATCCTTTCCAGCATCTGTTGTTTCCTGACTTTCTAATCATCACCATTCTAACTGGTGTAAGATGGCATCTCATTGTGGTTTTGATTTGCATTTCTCTAATGACCAGTGATGATAATGTTTTTGTCATATGTTTGTTGGGCACATAAATCTCTTCTTTGGGAAGTGTCTGATTATATCTTTAACAATTTATTTAAGTTCCTTGTAGATTCTGAATATTAGACCTTTGTCCAATGGATAGATTGCAAAAAGTTTCTCCCATTCTGTAGGTTGCCTCTTCACTCTGATGATAGTTTCTTTTGCTGTGCAGAAGCTCTTTAATGTAATTAGATCCAATTTGTTAATTTTGGCTACTGCCATTGCTTTTGGTGTTTTAGTCATGAAGTCTTTGCCCATGCCTATGTCCTGAATGGTATAGGCTAGTTTTTTTTCTAGGGTTTTTATGGTTTGGGGTTTTAGATTTGAATCTTTAATCCATCTTGAGTTAGTTTTTGTATGAGGTGTAAGGGAGGAGTCCAGTTATAGTTTTCTGCTTATGGCTAGCCAGTTTTCCCAACACCATTTATTAAACAGGGAATCCTTTCCCCATTGCTTGATTTTGTCAGGTTTGTCAAGGATCAGATGGTTGTAGATGGGTGACACTATTTCTGAGGCCTCTGTTCTGTTCCCTTGGTCTATATTTCTGTTTTCGTAGCAGTACCATGCTGTTTTGATTACTGTACCCTTGTATCATAGCTTGAAGTCAGGTAGCGTGATGCCTCCAGCTTTGTGTTTTTTGCTTAGGATTGTCTTGGCTATGCAGGCTTTTTTCTTTTTTTTTTTTTTCCGGTTTTATAGGAAATTGAAAGTAGTTTTTTGTTGTTGTCTTTGTTATTTTTGTGTGAAGAAAGACAATGGTTGCTTGGTGGTGATAGCATTAAATCTATAAATTACTTTGGGCAGTGTGGTCATTTTAATGATATTGATTCTTCATGAACATAGATTGATTTTTCATTTGTTTGTGTCCTCTCATTTCCTTGAACAGTGGTTTCTAGTTTTTCTTGAGGAGGTCCTTCACATTCTTTGTAAGTTGTATTCCTAGATATTTTATTCTCTTTGTAGCAATTGTGAATGGGAGTTCAGTTATGACTTGGCTCTCTGAATGTCTATTATTGGTTTATAGGAATGCTTGTGATTTCTGCGCATTAATTTTGTATCCTGAGACTGCAGAATTTGCTTATCATCTCACAGCATAGATAATGCATATTTATTACTCAAAACATTGACTCTTTCATTCTTCATTCTTTTTTGTTTTTCTTTTGTGAGACAGAGTCTTGCTCTGTCACCCAGGCTGGAGTGCAGTGGCAGGATCTTGATTCACTGCAACATCTGCCTCCTGGATTCAAGCAATTCTCCTGCCTCTGCCTCCAGAGCAGCTGGGATTACGGCCGTGCACATCACCATGTCCAGCTAATTTTTTTTGTATTTTTAGTAGAGATAGGGTTTCACCACCATGAATGGTATTTCTGGTTCTAGATCCTTGGGGTTTCTCAAGGATCTAGAACTAGAAATACCATTTGACCCAGCAATCCCATTACTGGGTATATACCCAAAGGATTATAAATCATTTCTCTATAAAGACTATTTGGCTAGGCTGGCCTCAAATTCCTGACCTCATTTCGTCTGCTCACCTCGACCTCCCTAAGTGCTGGGATTACAGGCATGAGTCTCTGTGCCCAGACTTTTTTTAATATCATTCTTTAGGTATCTGTTCAATGTTTTTTTTTTTTTTTTTTTTTTTTTTTTTTTACCTATTTTTTTTTTTTTTTTTTTTCCCTCAGCTGAATTTCTAAGTATTCCCTTTCTTTCTCATGTTTTAAAAATGTTATCTACACTTAAAGTAAGTAGAATGTGAGCAATAATGTCAGTTGAATTCTGAGAACCAAGGAAAAGATGGACATAAATCTGAAAATCCAGTAGAATATATCCTATTTGTTTGATAGTCTATAGTTTTCTTTTTATCTTAACAGTACAGGCTTTATGTCAAACTTTAATATATTGTGGGCTTCAACTTTCTTCAATATTTAAAAATGTTTTAAATAAAAGAATACATTATTTATATGCATATGCATAAAGTTCTCATTTGTTCATAATTATGATTGTTATTTCTTTTGGAAAAGCTAAAATATTAGCCAAGAGAGAACTGGACACCATCCATCATTTATTTATTTTGGAAATAACAATCATAATCCATAAAATTTATAAGAAAATAAATAGTGAATGTTAATAAATAATAAAACATATAGATATTGGGTCATAAGAATATATTAAGGGAACTAACAACATAAAATTTAAAAAATAGTGCCAAATTTGTTTGTAATACAAAAGTATAAGTGCCATTAATTTCTCCATTTCATAAAGTGGATAATTGTACCCAAGTATATAATTTTATTATTAGGAAAATACATTGAAAAATAAATTGAGAAGAATTTTAAAAATATAAAACCAAGTTAAGAAGGATAAGCCTATCATAAACAAATAAGAGGAGGTAAATTTCTCCACATAATGATATAAAATGAAACATGACTTCCTGGAGCATCTATGAAGAAAAGAAATAAAGCACCCACAAATGTTTGGAAGAAAAAAAAGGGGAATTTAGGCAGAAATCAAGATATTTAAAAGTGGAAAGAAATGTTGATATAATCTTTGTTACAGACTCAAATATTAAATGACTATAAGTATAGAGGCAGTAAAACAGAAGAATTAATAATACTGAAATTTATATGCATGCAGAGTAAACAATTTTAGTATATGTAAAAAAATAAAAACCATAAATATTTATGTATATATGTATATATAGACACATGTACATACACATCTTTCAGTCTCTTAGTACAGTACAATATTTCAGAAATATTCATTTGATAACAGTCTGTTTTTCTTGTAAAATATTAATTTGGCCATTATTCAGATTGCCCTTCTCAAGGACAATTGGTTCGTGTATATTTCATTTGAAAGCATACCATTGAGATTCATGACCAAAACTTCTCTTTCTGAAATGCCATTAAAAGTATTTTCAATATTTCTAATCAGTAATAGCCAAGAGAGAACTGGACACCATCCATCATTTAGCAAATGCAGCAGGACAGTTCGAGTGCTGCTTAAGTGTTCGTTGTCCGGATTATGCAGACAACAATGTTACTACACTGAGAAATAATGCTTCCAAAAGTATGGTTCAGAATGGTTCTATTTCAAGATCTCTTCAATATTAAATTGAGAGAAGTAATAGTAAAAGTCAGTTTTATTCAGAGTCGTTTATTCCTTTGTCATTTTCTATAACATGCTAAAGCCAATGTCATATTAGCCTTACCCAGTGTCTAACAAGGCACTCACCTGGAGGCATCTTTGAATAGATTTCCCTGCTTGCAGTTTGAGTATTAAGTACTTGTTATGGTTTAGAAAGCTTTTCTCCCTCACAAATACTCTTTCCTTTCCCTAGTGGATAATATGTTATTATTTTACTTCAATCAGATATTAAATATTATTGTGAAGGCAAAAAATTGAGCGAGTAACTCTCATCATAAATTAAGTAAGTTTCAATATTAAATTGTACATATCAACTCAAAAATATATCCAATACATTCTAATAACAATCCTGTCCCCATGAGTCTGCCTTAGATAATTTGTTTTCAGAAGTGGCTCTGGAAATTACATTTGTTTGCCTAAGCTTTCCTAGCTCTATTGTAAATTGTCTTTTCTATTTTATTATTTATATTGGAAATATTTTGATTTAGTTCATAATCTTCTTGCAGAAGATGCAATGTATATTTGTGCTTCTTCATACATTATACATAACAATAAGCAAAATTTACAGCAGTGTAAGCAAAAGAATAGTTAGCTTTACTGCAAAGTACAAAATTCAGCCAATTCAGCAAAAACCTTGAAAGTCTAGTGGAAACATTTACACAGTCTGCATATGTGTTAAAATAAGCTCTTCAAATGTGTGTGTGTGTGTGTGTGTGTATAATATATACTTTTATCCTTCAGAGAAAATTGCATGGTTTCGTAAATTGAAAGTAGCAAATAGAAATACACGGTGCCCTCTGTTTACAGTAACTGTGTTTAGTATGGTAGCTCCAAGTCTAAGTTCTTCCACTGAATTTGTTTAAAAGAAAACAACACTAATTTTAAATTTCCACATAAGAGCTGAAGCTATTTCAGTTGCATATATAGCTTTTATCCAGAGAATGTATTGAAAAGCAGGAGTCTGATCAAGTCATTTTGTAGTTCCCCTCAGCTCAACTAAACTTTAGATAGGTTTTTGCCTGATTATAGACCTCTGACCCCTTTGCCTAGTCCATTTGAGCTGCTGTAACAAAATATCTTAGACTGGGTAATTTATAAACAACAAAAACTTATTGTGTGTAGCTCTGGAGTCAGAAAGTCCAAGATCAAAGGTTGGCAGATTCACTGTTTGGTGAGGGCTTTCTCTCTGCTTCAAAGATGATGCCTACTTGCTGTGTCCTCACATGGCAAAAAGAGACAAAGAAACTAGGACGCTTTCTTCAAACGTTTTTATATGATTGACCCCATTCATGAAGATGGAACCCTCATGAATTAATTATTTCCCCAAAGTCTCCACCTCTAAATACTATCACATTGGTCATTACATTTTAATATATGAATTTGGCAGGGACACATACATTTAGATCATAGCACGTCCCTTCTCATAGACTAGTTCAGAAAAGTTGCAATTATAACATTTTCTCTATTCTTTTGAGAAGTAAATCTTCTCTCAGCTTCTTTCACGTTGCGTAAACCAATGGATGTCTTTCTCAGGTACCCAAGACTCATCACTTTGAAATGTTATCATAAAGAAATAATAGCATTCCAACCTGTCCGTCTTGGTTGAGGTATCAGAACCTAACTTAGATAAGTACCAGTTAGCGAACACAGATGGTCTAAGCACAATGACCAACCTTCCTTTCTCCTAACATCCTCTAATACTTGCCCATTAATACACCACCCATTTAAAATTGCTTCTGTCTTTTGTTCAAGGGGGGTTGAGTTCAACCTCTGTACCCTATTTCTACGACCGTTTACTCCTTTGCAACAATCTTAGACAACGTCATCCTTGCCTGTTTAACTTCAATAAGTGTAATTTTTCGTTACCAATTCTTTGTCTAAAATCACTATATGGAATAATCTCTGGAGAGTATGTTTCTACAAAACCTTAACTTCATAATCTGACTACACTTTAGTGTGGTAATTGGGGGTTCTTCAAATTGCCTGAGAACTTGCTAATGGTTAGAAGTTCAATTATTTTTATTTATGTGTTTTATTTTCAGGAGCTGTAGTCAGTCTTCCCTTAATTTTTATTCTCTAGACAAAAAAAAAAAGAAATTATTGAAGTATAATTGACAAAAATTGTACACATTTATGATGCACAACATGAGTTACTATACACAAACGTTATGAAATTATTATAATAATCAAGTTAGTTAACACACCGATAGACCCACATGTTTACCATATGTGTGCATGTGTGCGTGTGTGTGCATGGTAAGACTAGCTAGAAGCGCCCTCTTAGCAAAGCTCCAGTGTAAAATATAGTATTAGTGACAAAAGTCACCAAGCTGTACATTAGATCTTCAAGACTTTTTCATCTTACAGCTGAAAGCGTGTATCCTCATTCACACTTGTTAGAGGTACTGTCTCCCTGTGAGCATTTTCTCTACCTTTCTGAAATTATTCTCTGAAAAATGTACCCATACATAGACACTTGAATGTCCATTTAAATTTCAGAGGGTTGAAGAAACACCTTCCTGGGAGGTACATGCTATGAAATACTATTCTACTCTCAACAGCAACTTCTCTTCATCTTGAATTAATGAAATAATACAGCTGCTCTCTGCCCCAATATTAGTTTCTATTTCCTTCTAATGTTACTGCCTAATATTCTCAACTACAGGAGTAATTGAAGGTAATAGTTTCATACTAATTTGGTTCTACCTCTTATAACTTCTGTAAGTTCCGAGACACTTTTTCTGTAATACTGTATTTCCCAAGACAATGACACTTTACAGAAAAAGTGAATGAAATTCTACTTGAAATCGTAATGTGCTCACTGTTGCTGATCACTTCAGTCAGATTTCCTGTTGGAACTGTTGTTCCACAAAATCTTAACCAGGCTATTATATCTGCTTTAGCTAAGCTTTTTCTTAAACTGTCATTAAATATTTTCAATTTTTTAATGATTATCTTCTCAAGTGTTACATTTTTACTCATACTCACCACCTTAGAGCCTATTTCCTCTGGTGTGGAAGACAGAGAATAGACGTTCAGATGACCTCATGATTCTTGGTTCCTGGTCTTTACATGCCTGGATAATCCCTCCTTTGGTTGTGTAAAGGCATATAATTTACTTCTAACCAATGGAACATGACAAAGGTGATGAGAAGGGCGTGATTGCACTGATATAATTACAGAAGACTGATAAGATTGTAAAACCTATTTGGCAACATCTTTCCCTCTTATTCTTTCGTACAGGCATGTTCTCTCTCCCACTGGGTTCTTCTCCTTTTCTCTTTTTATTGCTGGTTTCGAAGAACCAAGTTGCCACGTGTCCTATAGCCACAAGGCAAAAAAATTCTGGCAACAACCTGAGAGAGCTCAGAAGCCGACTATTACCCAGGCAAGCCTCAAGAGGACAGAGTGCAGCCTAAGCAATGACTTGACGTCAGCCTTGGGAGCCCTGAAACAGATAGACCAAATTAGTCTTGCTTGTACTCCTGAACCACAGAATGATAAAATAGTAAAGTTGTGTTGTCTAAGCTGCTACATTTGTTGTAATGTATCATACAACAATAGAAATCCAAGAGATCTAGAAATACTACTTTTATTTTTGGATTTTGCTTTTTCTACTTTACTTACTAATATCATACATTCACTATGTAGACTTAAAGCATAAGTCATCCTAAATTTTTCTTTTTCACCGTTACCAACAACAGCTAGTCTTTTGATAAGTTCTATTAGTTTAATTTTAGTAAGATTACTCCACCTAATCATCTCTATCAAATAAGAGAAGATTCTTATAACCCAGAAATTTTTGTCATGTAGATTTCTATTTACTTATCCCCACTCCCTGTCCTAGAAAACCAGTAATGTGATTTCAATCATCATAGATGAACTTTATCTGTTCTAAAACTTAAAAAAAAATGGAATTATACATTTTGTACTCCATTGTAGTCCCAGCATAATAATTTTGAGATTCACCCATATTTGTGCGTTTTCTTTCCCCATTCACTCATTGATGAACTTTGGTTAATTACAATTTGAAATTAAGATCTGATATGATTAAACTTGAACATGTATGCATTTGTCTTTTTGGTGACTTTGTTGTTACTCTTGGCAACATTTCTAGGGATAAAACTCAGCCTATGTCTGAGTCATAGGTTAAGAGTCTGTTTAACATTATAAAAGTCAGACTAATAATTTTTGAAAAATTGTGTAATATTTTACGCATCAACCAGAAATGGATAAAAGTTCTAGTTGCAACTGATCATTGTCAGAACTTGATATTGTTATTTAATGTAACTCTAGCCATACTGGTGTGATGCACTGCCTCACTAAACATAAGTAGTATTATGATAGTCAGATATAAACTTTTAGTAAATATTTTTTGCATAATTTTCTAGGTTTTCATTTTATTAATCAAATGAATTCATTCATACTCCAGCCACACATTCTACACACAATTATAACATTCTGTTTCATTCATATCTGTGATTGACTTATTTTCTTTCTATGTTAGTCTCTACTTTTTCATCTTCCTGTCAAATTCTAATAACTTATTAAACAGTAAGTTCACATCCCTTGGGAATTATTCCTTTCACAGCTAAGTCAAAATAAATATGTCTCTCTATCATCATTTTAAGCAATAATTTTTAAAGTGTCATTCCGCAACCAGCAGCATAAGCATAACTTGAGAACTTGTTAGAAATTTAAATTATCTGGGTCCTACATTATACCTACTAAATCATAACTACTGGGAGTGAAATCAATCAATCTATGTTTTAATCATTTCTCCTGGTAATTCTGATGCTTAAGTTTGAGGGAATTTCTCTTTTTTATGATATCACTACTTAATATTTTGTTTGCCAGTGTATAAATCTGTTTTATTCTATTGACTATTAGCTCATTGTAACTAGGGATTACAGGTTATTCATTTTTCTACCTCACTTAATACCAAGGACCAAACTTTTCACAGGGGAGAAAATTAATGATTCCTTGATGAATTAAACTATATAAAGTAAAACAATTTGTTATATTTTATCTGTATCGACTGAGTATTGAATAAATGATATCTGCTTTAAAATGTGTATCTTTTGCTGCAGTTTTACTCTTAGCTATTCCCTCAAAATAAGCACAATCAGAAATATCAAATGACATATGTTGAATTTTAATATTTAATGGAGACATTTTAAGTGCAGAGACACTAGAATTCTTTTCTCATTTCTTTATGTTTTAAGTCTGTCTTAAAAGAGGAGACATCTATACACAGAAATGGTAGAGATAACTAAAGAAAAATTTACTTTCTCAAAAACAATGTAATATACTTTTAGCAGTAATTATTATCTGTCTCTTCTCATTGGATGTAATTCTTATGGTGAATAATTAGCATGGTTTTGTTGTTTTGTTGTCATCCTCTTCAATTTTGTGGATTAGTTGATTGGTTTGCATAGGAAGCCTAATCCATCTGATTATTTACAGAGATGAGATAACCATATACCCAGTCTCAACTGAATACTCGAGTACACACTTTCACAACTCTCTTTTTTCTATTAGTATTTGAAGTCCATCTTTGGAGGAATGTGATCTTTCTAGAGTGATAAATTATCATAGTTATCATATTATTGATTCTTTCTCCATTCAGGAAATTCTCACACATAGAATAAGAATGCTTTTTTTTTAATCTTTTTATTATTGATACATAATAATTGTATATATTTATGGGGAACAAGTAATACTTTGATACAGGCATACAATGTGCAATGGCTGACTCAGGGTAATTTGGGTATTCATCACCTCAAGGGCTTATCATTTATGTTAGAAACATTCCAATTCTACTTTTATGGTTATATTAAAATACACAATAAATTGTAAACAGTGCTGAAATGAACATTCGTGTGCATGTGTCCTTATAGTAGAACGATTTATAATCCTTTGGATATATACCCAGTAATGGGATTGCTGGGTCAAATGGATTTCTATTTCTAGGTCCTTAAGGAATCGCCACACTGTCTTCCACAATGGTTGAACTAATTTACACTCCCACCAACAGTGTAA
>NW_016107976.1:610599-642036 GCF_001604975.1 Cebus imitator | reverse complement strand
TAGAGACAGGGTTTCACCATGCTGGCCAGGCTGGTCTCGAGCACCTGACCTCGTGATCCACCCGCCTCGGCCTCCCAAAGTGCTGGGATTACAGGCGTGAGCCACCGCGCCCGGCTGTTTTTTTTTTTTTTTTGGGGGGGGGGGAGACAAGAGTTGCACTCTTACCCAGGCTGGAGTGCAGTGGCATGCTCTCAGCTCACTACAATCTCTGCCTCCGGGGTTCAAGTGATTCTCCTGCCTCAGCCTCCTGAGTAGCTGGGATTACAAGTGTGTGCCACCACGCCTGGCTAATTTTTGTATTTTTTTAGTAGAGATGAGATTTTACCATGTTGGCCAGGCTGGTCTCGAACTCCTGATCTCAGATGATTCGCTCACCTCGGCCTCCCAAAGTGCTGGGATTACAAACGTGAGCCACCACGCCTGACCCAATAAAGCTTTTAAGTTACTTATTTTTTTTCTCATCACAAAAAATACTTTATTGTATAATTTAATATAACTGTAAAAGTAGAATTGGAACGTTTCTAACATAAATGATAAGGCCTTGAGGTGATGTATACCCACATTTCCCTGAGTCAGCCATGTTTTGATCATGTAACATTACATTAATAAACTTGCAGCTATTATTTGATTTAAGTTATTCTGCATACAAAAACCATACAATGAAGTTTATTGACTATGGATTCTTTAAGATAAGGTTAATTTTTTAAAGTAAAAATTGGGTAAATGTATAGCAATATATTCTTTCTGTGCACAAGTGTGATAAGAGAATCTAACTTCCATGGAATTATTTCATATTTAGAAAAGTCTGCCTAAGTGGTTTTTTTTTTCATTGTCTATTTTGGACAGAAAAAAATATCTGAGACTAAATTCAGCATCTCACTGGAAATTTAAATAAACCATCTATGATTAATAATGTCATAATTGAATGCCACTGAAATTCCATATTCATCAGAGACACAGCACTACAAGATCACCAGAGACTTATTGAGTCAATATTTACCCAGCTAATTCTCCTACAATTTGTTAATAATAAAATCAATATGTACTCTAGTTTTTAAAATTCTAGAATCCAAATTATTCCATCAATAAACAAAGTATCTGCTTCTACTGCATGTGACACTGTTGTAGGGAAAGCATTTACATCGATGAAATAGTTACTTTACCTTTGCCATTGTCTTCATGTTCACATCATTTCTATATACACACACATGCATACCCACACATATATTCAAATATATGTATGAACTTGTGGAAGAATCTTTTGCTTAAAGCGAATATGCCACTGGTTAAAAAAATATCAAACAAGTTTCTTTGTAACCATTACCCTTCAAATCTGATAAGCAGTGTTTTAATAATAGCATCATAAGTCAACCATTCCATAGTTCATAAATCAATAAAAAACAGTTGATCATGTCATTATTTTATTGTTAAGGTAATACTCCATGACCTCCTCCTATGGATGCTGTGGGTAACACTAAGAAGCATTATGTGTTGTCCTAGACCATGTATTTCCATTTTAAGTTGGAGGCTCTAATAAACTGAAATAATGTGATAGAAGTGTATCTTCACTTGCCTTGATTCAGAATTGAAAATATGACCAGAATAAACATGTTAGACGTAGCTTCTAGTTCTCAATAAGACTTGAACATATTTTAAATATCTTTTTTTTAATTGTATTTTAGGTTCTGGGGTACATGTGCAGATCATGCAGGGTTGTTGTATAGGTACTTACATGGCAAGGTGGTTTGCTGCCTCCATCCCCCCATCACATATACCTGGCATTACGCCCAATGTTATCCCTCCCCAACCTCCCCACCACCTGCTGTCCCTCCCCTAGCCCCCACAACAGACCCCAGTGTGTGATGCTCTCCTCCCTGTGCCCATGTGTTCTCATTGTTCAACACCTGCCTATAAGTGAGAACATGTGGTGTTTGATTTTCTGTTCTTATGTCAGTTTGCTGAGAATGATGTTTCCAGATTCATCCATGTCCCTGCAAAGAATATGAACTCATAGTTTTTTACGGCTGCGTAGTATTCCATGGTGTATATGTATCACATTTTCTTTATCCAGTCTATCATTGATGGGCATTTGGGTTGGTTCCAAGTCTTTGCTATTGTAAACAGTGCCAGAATGAACACACATGTGCATGTGTCTTTATAACAGGATGATTTATAATCCTTTGGGTATATATCCAGTAATGGGATTGCTGGGTCAAATGGTATTTCTCTTTCTAGGTCTTTGAGAAATCACCACATTGTCTTCCACAATGGTTGAACTAATTTACACTCCCACCAACAGTGTAAAAGTGTTCCTATTTCTCCACATTTTCTCCAGCAACTGGAGATTTTTTGATGTCTGGAGATTGTCTCCAGATTTTTTGATGATCGCCATTCTGAGCGGCATGAGATGGTATCTCAATGTCGTTGATTTCATAAAATATGTAACTTTGGAAATAAATTGTAAAGTTTTACTTTTTTTAAAGAAGGTACATGTTTTAAGCTATCGCTTGCCCATCTTTGACCAGAGAGCACATATAATGCAAGTGATATTTTGGCATGCCCCCAGCTCATGTTTTCTATTGTGGTCTTTATTTTTTATTTTAATTTTAATAATTAATTAATTTATTTTTGAGAGGGAGTCTCACTGTGTCACCCAAGCTTGAGTTAGGTGGTGCAGTCTTGACTTCCTGCCACCTCCTCCTCTTCCTGTCTCAGTCTCCCAAATAGCTGGGATTACAGGCACATGTCACCACGCCTGGCTAATTTTTGTATTTTCAGTAGAGACAGGGTTTCACCATGCTGGCCAGGCTGGTCTCAAGCACCTGACCTCAGGCAATCTGCCTGCCTCAGCCTCCAAAAGTGCTGGAGTTATAGGTTTGAGCCATTGCACCTGGCCCTATTGTGGTTTTTAGAACACATACAGTAATATTATAGTCAGTTACATTGTTTGCAATACTTCACCAACATAAGAGAATCAATAGTTCTCAAACCTGTAGCTTCATTTAATCCCTTTATTTATTAAACACTGACATGCAGATATGAATAAAAAATACTCTCCTTTGTCTACACCCTTGGTTCTACCCAGTTTAGTAACCAGCAACCCCTCAAGCCCAGTGCTGTGAATCCCTCCATTATCAGGTCATTTGAAGGTGATGAACTTCATGTTACTTTTTATTACATCTTAATAAAGAATGTTGGTGTTAGGCAGTGTTTCCTTTTTCTCTGTTTGTGAACATTTGGTTGATTCTGTTGTTCCTATTTTCTTTTGCTATTGTTGCTTGTTTTGTCTGTTACCAGAGCCCCTTTAAAAAATAGAAATAATTATTCCTAAATCTCTCTCATATCTTTTTGCAATATTATACTTTACTATCCTAAAGATGCAATTATCAAAGCTTTTAAAAGTTGTTAGAGCTCTGATGAAAATAGATATCTGAACCTATGCTGAAAATGAAATTGTATAAAAGAACAAAATAATGATTACTTAAATCTACCCATTTATATATGGAAGCCAATATTTTCCTCTAATGAAAGTGTAAACAGCTGACCTCTACAAGTATTTTCCAATGACACTACATGCATAGTTGCCAATGTTATGTTTGTGAAATAGCTACTGAAGTTATTTTTTAAAATAATTTAATTTAATTTCTGAAATATATTTTTCTCTACAACTCAAATAACTCACATACATTAATTACATAGTTCAGGTATGTAGTTTCTGAATGTGAATTTTTGTATAGTATTTTTAGTATGTCATGCTCCATGTGAAAACATTAAAATAGATAATTTTCAGAAATTATTATGAATTATGTCTACAGTAGAATGGTATTACTCTTATATTCATAACTTGGAACTTCATTTTTACTTCTTTGTTTAAATATACATTTACTGAATAGATATATGTATCAAGATACTTTTATTTTATTTTGTTTTGTTTTATTTGAGACAGGGTCTTGTTCTTTCACCCAGGCTGGAGTGCAGTGGCATAATCTTGTCTCACTGCAGCCTCAGACTCCCAGGCTCAAGCAATCTTCCCAACTCACCCTCCCAAGTAGCTAGGACCACGGGTGCACACCATCACATCAGCTAATGTTTGTTATTGTTGTTTTGTTTGTTTTTCTATAGAGGAGGTCTCTCTGTGATTCCCAGGCTAATCCTGAGTTTCTGATCTCAAGCAATCCACCCAGCTCAGCCTCCCAAAATGCTGGCTTGCAAGTGTGAACCACTGTCCCTGGCAGATCTATTTCATTTGTTAGTGATTCAGTTGGACAGATAAAATCTTACTCTCATGAATTTTAAATTTGGATACTGAATTTTTGTGGGAGAGATACAGACAGCAAATTTATAAATGTGCTTTTATTTATTTTAATTGTAGCTTTTTATAAATAAAGCAGGAAGAAGTGACAAAAAAGTAGAGAAAATGTCTGTCAATTTAGATTTGATTCTGAGACATGGACAGCGGAAAGTAGTCAGTTATGGAAGGAACTTGGGTTATGCAAATTTAAAGGCTTTAGTCAAGCGAGAGCTTGATGTGTTCAGAAAATTGAACATGGACCAATGAGTAAAGAACTGAGATTGGAGAGTGGTACCAGATAAAGTTGGTCAAATTTTCTTTTAAGTACATTGCAAACCCATTTGAGGGCTTGAGAAAGAGAATCAACTGCAAAAATATGATTTTGAGTCACCCTAGAATTGTAGGTTGAGAACAAATATGGCCAATGTTTATTTTAGTAGCCTAGATAGAAGGTGATAGTGGTTTACGCTTTGGCACCAAAGACTATAGGAAATCAATAGATAGGGCAATACTTTTGGAAAAAATCAATATAAGCTTAATATGGTTTGGGAAATGAAGCAGAAAAAAGAATTTTTTTTTTTTAGGTTTTTCAGAAATAACCAGGTTCGTGTTGTCCCCATTGACTAAGATAAAAAAGATAGATGATGGCAACATATTCTACTTAAATATTAGAAGGCATCCTTGGTCCTATTTTACTATGGCAATTTTGAGAGGTCTATCAAATGTCTTATTGGAGCTCAATGGAAAAATTGGAGTTACAGAGGGTCATGTTACAGTTATCTGGACAGGCCATTATACCAAAGTACCTAGAGGGATGATATTAATGGGAAAGAATACGTTGAATTATAAAGATTCTCCAGGGAAGAACATTTCAAAATGTAGATGTCTTAAACTGTGAATAGTACTAGCAAAATAAGGTGGGTTTGAGCAAAAAGTATAGCATGCTGAAAATAGGCGATTTGATTTACTCAAAGTGAGATTGCCTGTAGTTCCAGTGTTATAACAGTAATCAGCTATAGACAGTCTATATCTGTAGTTTGTTATATTTACATGTTTTCCCACTTAGCCTAAAGACTTTTGAGTAAATAGATAGCTACAGAAAGTACAAGTACTAATATCCAAGAAATATTGATACTTTTTAAAGCCAGAAAACGGATTAGATGCCAGTCCTGGCAGTAAGTACTATGACTATAAAATGGTTTCAACACAGCGTTGCTTTATCACTTCACTGACTGGAGAAGCATTCTGGAAAAGGAGGTATTTGATGGACCCTGAAGTGTATGTAACATTTGAATAGGCACTGAACCATGGGAGGAGATTTCAAATGGCAGGAACAATGCTAGTAATGTAAACAAGTACAAGGTTTGTTTAGAGGGTAGTGCATCTGAAAGTTTAAACAGTGAAAGCCCTATGTAAAGCTTATAGTAAGAGATAAAAAAAAAATCAGTGTCGTAAATATTGATGACCAGATAACATGGAGTCTGAACATTCCCATTAATGATAATGCTCTCCACTGCAGTTTTAGGGGTGTTTGCTTCTTTTTAAATTGCTTTTTCTCTGAAGAAATACTATCTGTATTTACATCATTGTAGCACAGAGGGTTCCCTAGAGAAAAGTAACCATGAATAGAGTAGGTTAAAAGAAGATAAAGAGATTTTTAAAAAATCGGATCAGATCTCACATGATTGTTGGGTGTGTCAAGTTGATATATTTGGGGAAGCCAAAAACAGGCTGAAAAATCAGGCAGCAGTTGATGCTGTAGTCAGGAGAGCAGAATTTTTTATTTCCTAGAAAACCTCAGATTTTTCTCTTTTATTAATCCTTTTTTTGAGACAGAATCTCTGTCTGGTGAAGCAGGAGTACAATGGTTCACTCACAGCTCACCGCAGCCTCCAACTCCTGGAATGAGATGATCCTCCTGTCTCAGCCTCCCAAAATGCTGAAATTACAAGTGTGAGCCACCACATGCAGCCTAAGGCCTTTAAGTAATTAGAGGATGGTCACACACATGATGCAGGATAATATCCTTTAAAGTCAATTGATTTTAGATGTTAACCAATCCGCAAAATATCTTCACAGTGACACCTATGTTAAGGTTTCATCAAATAACTATGCATTGTAGCCTACTCAGGCTGGCATGAAATTTGTCATTATAGTCCACCCTTTGTCAACTTAACATCTATACCCATCTACTTAAACAATACTAAATATCCAAATAAAGACAAAAACAAAGTCATATTTTTACATAACATGACACGATAATTCTACATACAATAAAAAAGACTTTAACCTTCATCCCAAAAGGGGATGTAAAGTCCTTGGGTGACGGTCACTCTTCTCCTTGAAATCCTGTAAATTAAATACCGTGATGTAAAGTTAACTATTATTCATATGTTTTATGTCATGTAATAAGAAAAGAAGTGAGGGGAAGAAACAAAATATTTTATGGACACACACACTCATAACAAAATAAGAAATACATCTCATAACAATTAGCAGCCCTCATTTACGTGACTGGTCACATGCTCATGGCTGCTACCACATTCCACTGCTCAGCCCACATTCTTCCTGCACTCAGCAACCATCTCTGCTGTTTGATTTACCTGGTGGGGTGACCCAAATGTTTATTCCTGAGTAGTCTGGGCCGATTCTAGTCCTGCTGTCTAAACTGGATGGTTGTAATTTACCAGTGATTTTAATCACGGGATATGGGAATGCTAAGACATGCCTTACAGGAACTTTTGTATCCTAAACATGCTGTTTGTCACCTTTACTGTGTTGCAGCGCCTGATTTTTTTCTTAATAATCAGGATCAATCATTTGGGCCAGGATAGTCACTTTCTTTTTTCCAATTGATTCAGAGGCACGAAGAGCCGACAGTGCTTGGTAGCAGTTTTAACTTCCAGGTTAGTGAAATGAATGTTGTACCTCCTTGTGGAAGGCCTTTGAAACTAAGATCTCTCAGATGACTAACACAGATTAATGAGGTGGGAACAGAAAGCAAATGTTCTTCTAGCACATTGCTAGGGGAAATAATGAGTGGAACCACTGCCAAACCCATGCCTTGATTTCTGAACTCATGAATTCTGATTACAGGGTAAATGTTAGCGTATATGACATGCTGATTAAAAGTACATAGAAACTTTGCTGAATATTGTCCCATATCTACAAGTTATTGCCACCAAGATGGTGTTGTGGTGAGTCTTCAAAAAATCATTCCATCGTTCTTTCAAGCCAGCTATTCCAGGAAGGTAAGTGAAGTGGTAGAGCCATTGAAATCTGTGGGCACAGGCTCATAGCCATATATATATATTTTTTTTTTTTTGCCATGCAAGGAGTTACTTCACAGAAGCCAGCTACAACTGTACAGCTCTATAGCTGTACAGAACACAATGGTAGTGAATAAGTCATTCTGTAAGTACATGAATGGAAGTTTTTGCTAACTGCATATAAGGAAGGTAAATCCATATCGACAGTGAGTGTCTATTCTAGTAAGAAAAAAATGCTGCCACTTCCAGGATGAAAACCATTCAATGCAATCAAACTGCCACCAAGGTAATCTAATCATGCTGGAGAATGATGCCATAGCAGAGAATCAGTTCTAATTCCTGCTGCTGGCACATCATGCCCTCAGTCATACCATAGAAGCCCATGTCTCTTAACCCATGCCTTTCCTCCATCCTGTCAATGCTGACCACATTGTTCATGAACCCACTGAGCAATGCAAGGCATAGCTGGGGAAAGAGACTGGCTGGCATCCAGAGAGAGGTTCATTATAACTCCCTTTATTTCTGGAATCCTTTTTTGCTCAGGAAACCCTAGGTGATCATTTACATGAAACACACATGTTTTCATGTTTTGCCCATTTAACGTGATCTGTACACAATTTCTTTTTTTTCCAGACATCTTTGTCTCCCAATACTCCAATCATGTTACTTCCAAGTCCCTGACAAGTCAGACGCATCAATGGCCTAAGTTCATGAATCTTATACAGTTGTCCATTTGAGTATTTCTCATTCCAAAAAAATGAACAACCATGTGCACTGATCAACATTTTGCCCATTGAAAGGATTTCCTTTCACCGCTGTCCTTCAGAGTTATCCCAGAGTGTGATTGCAGTGCTGTGGCAGTTTACATTCAAGTAGTTCCCGCATGTCATGGAAAATCATTTGAAAACAAGGCCTCAATTTTTTCTTCCTCAGTCAGCTGATTACAGGGAATATGCATAATACCGTTGGTGTGAATTGGAAGAGAGAAGGTAATGTAGCAGAAGTGGAAACCACGAACATTTATACCAGTTTTCCATGTGAATGGCTTTTGCCTTAAAGACTTGATCAAAAATAATTCCATATATACCATTTCCTTTTCATTATGGAGTGCTGGTGCACATGTTTGATTCAATGGATTGAGGGTTGAGGAAACATTCACTTCATGATGAGCAGATTATGTTGTATGGTAAGTTCATCGCCCACAATTAAACATTCAATATCTACTAATCCCAGTAGCAAGTGTTAATCTGTTGCTCAAAACAAAAGTTCTTATCTACAGAAGATGGCAAGAACTTTCTTTAACATCCTAGGGGTTTCTTCTATAGCAGCCTGTAAAAGACTTAGAACAACGTCTCTATCCGCCACTGACACATCAAGAACCATTGTGCGTATTAGCTAACATGGCCCAAAGGCAGAGCAGATTGCACTGCAGCCTGAACTTTATGCAAAACCTTGTTTTATTGTGGGGCCAACAAGAATCTTTTTGTGTCACTTGGTAAACGGAGCAGCATAGCACACCAAAATGAGAAACATGTTGCCTTAAAAAATCGAAAACATACTGAACACTGTGCCTCTATTTTGATTGCAGAAGGGGACAGATTCAACAATTTATCCTTCCCATAAATGGTGTCTTTTAATCTGCCACAAAGCACTGCATCCCTAGAAATTTCACTACGGTAGAAGGCTCCTGGATTTTTGTGAGATTTATTTCTTATATTCTGACACATAATTGTTTTACCAATAAGTGTAAGGTAGTTGTTACTTCTCACGCACTAGGCCCTGACAGCATAATGTCATCAGTGAAATAAACTAGTGTAATGTCTTGTGAAATGAAAAGGCAAACTATTAAGTTGGTGCAAAAGAATAAATTACTCTTAATAGCAAAAATCACAATTACATTTGTATCAACCTAATAGATCCCTGCACATTAACTTATGGCATAGGGCTATATACTCTTATGTAGGAGAGGGAAGGTATACTGCTGGCTTATTGGCTAAAATAAAGCTCCTCTTGTTGAGTTTTACTAATAGACACTTTCTAGGTAAATAGCCACACACTAGGTACCAGGAGATATGGTAATTTGTTCAAGAAGTGAAGCCTCATTTGACCACCATCTTCAACTGGAGCCACTACCAGGTTAAATTTAAGATAATTCATTATTATTTTTTAAGATCCCTCTGTTTTATGCACAGACCAAATAGGTGACTGAATGAGGAGACAATGGTAATACCACCCTTGCATCTTTCATTTCTATGAGATGGTACTAATGTCGACAATTCTTTTGAAATGTGCTACCACTTTTAGCTTACTATTTGTGTAGGTAGAAGCAATTCTAGTGTCCCAATTTGACCTTTCAACCACAACGGCCCTCAATCTGCAAAGCAGAGAGCCAGTTTGGGGACTTTGCCAGTTGTTGTATATGTCTATTCCAAGTATGCATTCCAGAACTGAGAAATAACCGCAAGACAGGTTTAGAAAGTCATTGGATCTATCGTGAAATGGACTTGAGCTAAGACTCCTCATCACCTGAGCCCCGTAAACCTCAACTCTGACTGATGGACAACAGTGACACTTTGGGGCTCCTGAACTTCATGTCAGTTCAGAGCCAGTGTCTGATAACCTTCCCCAAACCTGATTCTCTGTTTTTCCTCAATGTAGAATGACCATGATAAAATTTCATAATCCTTTTTGAGAAAACTGGGAAAAAGATAACCAGTACCGATTTTGAGCCTTGCGTGGTCTTTCCTCTAGGGGACCTAGTTTTTTCACTCAAGGGGTTTTGAGTCTACAAATCTTAAAATCTTACAGACTTTATGACTTTTTTGCTTAAGTCTTAAAATTAAATGATCAAGCAACACTATTGTTAGCTTAAACTAGAGCTCTTTCACTTATACAGATCAAGAAAAAATTTAATCAATTTCTCACATATTTCTCTTCTACGGACACCATAATAACTTAATGCTATATGTCTCTGCAAGTGTGTTCACTATAGTAACCACTCCAACGTTATCTTCAGTGATTAAGTAAGGGCCCATTATCCCAGATTCAAATTATCACTGCTGTATTTAAAGATCCCAGTTCAGTGACAGCAGTTCCCATTATAATTTTTGGCCTGCAAAGAAGAGCAACCCCAGAGCTCTTCAAGGATCCTGGGAATCCTTAATAAATATATTTCTCACAATTGCAGCAAAAGTTGTATCCTTAGGACCCTCCTTGGAGGGGGGCGGTAAGCACGTCTTACATGATAAATTCACTCTAACATTCCAATCTCCCTTAACTTTTTAATATGTTGTGTTATGAGAAAATTTGGAAGTGTAATATCCCCCTAAAATTGAGAATAAACCAAGAGACCAAAGAGTGACTCAGACAAGTCCAATTTGATGGGTAGATGAGTTTATTAGGACTTATATACAAGGTACTCCTGGACGGTGGCAGGAGTGCTCTAGACACCTGCACCACCTCTCATCTCTAACCTGGTTTTAAGCTAATTTTATGGCTTGAGCAATAATATTTTTTTTGGTAGGTTCTCAGATACTCTCCAGGATGTATGGGCTCTCAGGGACACCTGTTTCTTGGTTGGGCACCATAGTTTTTATTTACTGCCCAGCCTTCAGGGCTTAGGTATCAGACTTACAGACCTACATAATCCATTGAAGGACCTGTCACACTACACATTCCTCTACAGTACGCCAAGGTAAATCCTGGCATTACTATTAAATATAGTTAGTATAGGATAACTTATTTCTGTGTCCCAGAAAACCAGCCAGACAAACTGTTTGAGTCATTTTTAACCAATTAAGCTATATCATTGACTCTAGAATCTCTATTTGGCCTATTTGAATAAATTTGGTCTAATCCAATGCTGTGTTCATTCAACCACTATCCCAAACAGTTAATGCTGTTAATATTAACTCCTACACATACTCTACAGATTTTTGTCTGCATGAAGAAGAAAAAATCATGTGGTTCTTTTGGATTGTGTGCCCTTCCTCATGGGTCATTCTTTGTTCTTCATCATTTGGTCACCTGGTACTTGAGGCAACTACCTCAGGAGGGGCACTACAGCTTCTTCAGGCAATTGGGGGTTAACTCAGGATGAGATTAAAGAGCTGCATCTACTGACAAGAACTCAGCAGAATTTAGGGATTCAATATTCCCAGATTGATCAGCATCCTTCCAGGGCCCCCCATTCCAATTTTCAGAATTCCCTTCTTAATCAATACTATAACTTTAAAAGAAAATAACTTGTGTGTGTGTGTGTGTGTACACACAGTCTTATACTGTATAAAAATGTTGCAGTCAATGATGGACAACATATGCAATGGTGGTACCATAAGATTATAATGGAGCATTCAGTTTGGATTATAACTTACCAATTTGTAAGATTTGCTAATTATATCATTTGTAAGATTTGGATTGAATTATCAGAAATCTCAGCTTTGACTATAGCTTTGACTAAATCCTATAGTCAAAGATTTATTTCAGGCCAGATATAGAAATTTTCATGTTATGTAAGTTCGATTGGAACTAGAAATTTAAATACATTATTTTAGTTTTCTCTATATTTCCCAGGCTAATTATTAGCAATTAGTCAATATTTTTATACCTATTATTTTGGCAAATGTGTTGTAAGGTGTCAAATATATAGTCACCCCAAACTTACTTTTTGTAAGTATTTGATTATGTTTAGTTTTTAACAAAAAATATTCATAATATTTTGCTTATCTCTACTGCCACAGTACAATAGTGAAATCAATGCCATCTTTACCAGTGGAAAGAGTCCATCTGTACCACTGGAAACAGTTACTAATGAATTTAAATCTAATCCGATTAAAGAACAAATTCTAGAAGGAACAATTCAGAAAATATAATTCTGTTATTTCAGAATAACTCTCAATATCAAAGTCTATATCATTAAGGATTCTTTCAGGGAGAGAAACATAATAAATAGGTTGTATGCGTGTGTATAAAATGTAATACATATCCGTAGGGGTGTGTGTGTGTGTGTGTGTGTGTGTGTGTGTACACAGCCTTATACCATATAACAATGTTTCAGTCAATGATGGACAACATATACAATGGTGAGTACCATAAGAATATAATGGAGCTAAAATATTTCTATCACTTAGTGATGTTAGAGCTGTCATAATGTGGTGGTACAACTCTTTATTCATGAGTTTGTGGTGATGCTCATTTAGACAAAACCACTGCACTGCCAGTAGTATAGAAGAGTATCACATATAATGATATACAATGTATAATATTTGATAATAAAATAAGCAACAATGTTAATTATTTATTTACTATACGATATTTTTAGGTTGCATTTTTTAGATTGTACTACTTTTCTTTTAAAAAGTTAACTGTAAAATAGCCTCAGGCAAGTCTCTCAAGAAGTATTTCAGGAGAAGACATTCTTATCATAGAAGATGACAGCTCCATACATATTATTGTTCTTAAAGAACTTCCAGTGAGACAAGATTGGAGGTGGAAGACTGTGATGTTGTGATCCTGACCCTGTGTAGGCCTAGCCTAATGTCTCTGTGTATGTGTCTTGGTTTTTAACAAAAGTTTAAAAAGCAAAAAAAAAAGTTAAAATAGAAAAGTGCTTAAAGAATGGGACGCAGAGAAAGTGTTTTTTACAGCTATACAATGTGTTTGTGTTTTCAGCTAAGTGTTATTACAAAATAGTGAACTTAAAAAAAAGAAAAAGTATATAAGGCCAAACAAATGATAGTAGGCTACTGTTAACTTTTTGAAGTAAAGCAATTACTTGATAAACTTAGTGTTGCATAGCTGGACAGTGTTTAGAAAGTCTACAGTACTGTATAGTAATGTCCTAGGCCTTCACTGTCACTCACCATTAACTCACTGACCTATCCAGAACAACTGCCAGTCCTGCAAACTCCACTTACGGTAAGTGCCTTACATAAGTATAAACGTTTTTGCCTTTTATATCATACTTTTAATGTTACTTTTCTACATTTAGATATGTTTAGATACATAAATCCTTAATATTTTACTAGAAATGCCTACAGTATTGAGTACAGTAACGTGCTGTATAGTTTTGTAGCCTAAGAGCAATATACTATACCATGTATCCTAGGTGTATAGTAGGCTGTACCACCTATATTTGTGTACGTGCTCTCTGTGATGTTCGCACACCAATGAAACTGCCTAAAGACACAGGGCACATAAAGTATCCGTGTCATTAACTGAATATATATATACTCACACGTGCTATGTAGTTGTGTTGATAAATGAATGTTTGCTTATATTTTCATTTTTGACAACATATATTCTTAGCTTTTTTACATAGACACTGTATACCAAAAGCAGTAAAAATTTAGGCAGGGACTTTGCTGTCTAAGTGCTTGTATAACTGTTGAAAAAAACAGTCAACCAAGCAGATTGTTATAAAAAGTGTATAAGTTTATATGATTAGGAAAGAATATTTTTTGAGAGCTCAGAGAAGGATTATATAATAGAGACCAAAAATGTCAAGATAGTGGGATCTGTGCTTTTCCTGAGGGCAGCATTCTTCTGGCTGTTCTTGTATCTTGGAAACTGCTCCTCCTAAATAATTGTATGGTTTATCCCCTCAGTTCATGCAGATCTCTATTTAGAAACCCATCTCATTAGAATCATTTGCCTTACCACTTTATCTCCTTATGATGTTTATTCACCTTGCTATAATTCATTTTTTTCATCAGGGTGCCTGATATCACTTAGTTCTTTGTATTCATTTGTGTGAGACCAAGGAAAGAATACATTTTCTTTGTATTATTTATTCTTATCATCTACAGTAAATCTTGACACATTGTAGGCGGTCAAAATAATTTTGTTGAAAGAGATAGAGTAAGATAACAGAATAGGTCTCCCCAGTGATAATAATCTGCCTCACAAATAGCAATTGGAACAACCATCCATGTGCTAAAATATCTTTATAAAAGTTAAAGAAACAAGATGAAAAATGACAATGCTACCTATGTGTAGCATTAAAAAAAAGATGATTTGAAGAGGGTTGGAAGGACAATTTTACATTATTGGGTCACCTCTTCCCCAAGCACATTGAGCACAATCAACAGAGAGATAATATTTGCTCAGGGGAAAAATGAGGAATTGCGCACAGGACTTGGCCTTGGACGTCAGCAGTGAGTCCAGCACAATAAAACAAACACAAGGAAGACCCATGGGGCTCCATATTCTAGGAATATAACTGTAGACTATGCATGTAAGCCCATCCCACTACCATGGGGGACTACGAATCCCCAGGCTTTAGGCTTGCATGGCCGACTCTGTTTCCAGCCTGCACTACCACTGGGCCAACTGTAGGGGCCCCAGACTCCTGGCAGACAACAGTGATACGCAGGTTTCAGTGGCCCCAAGATCCAGGCATGACTCAGTGCTGTAATAGCCATGTAAATCCCTTGGCTTCTGGTGTGCTCCAGTACCACACTGGCCAGCTTTCTCAGGCTTTTGGTCTGACCAAGAGCCATACTAACCACAGAGACCTTAGGCTTTGAGACCATACCAGATGGCTTGCCCGTAATCTCTAGATGGGCTGCCTATTGATGGGCTTTCCCAGATAAAGACAGTCTATATATCAAAACTGGAATAAGAAGCTACTTATTAGAATATGCAGACATCAGTACATAACTACAAGGATCAAAAACCATCAGGAAAATAGAATATCAACAAAAGGGAGGCAAAATAAAGTATTAGTAACCAACTCTAAAGAAATAAATATTTATGACCTACCTGAGAGAAAATTCAAAATAACTTTTTTGAGGAAGCTTAACAACCTCCAAGAAAATAAAGAGGAACAATTCAACAACATCAGAAGACAAGTGATCAAAATGAGAAATTTAATACAGAGATTGAGATAAAAAATTAAAATTTTTGTATAAATGTTAAAGAACAAAACTATTAAAAATTGTATCTACTATAATTTGTTAAGAAAAATATAGAAAGTTGTAAATTATGATATTAGAAACTCAAAATATATGTGGGAATAGTGAAGTATTACTGTACAAGGGCTTTTAAAATTTTCTAATCAACATTAAGTTGTTATAAGATATCTTAAACTGCAGGTTTAAGACAACCTGCTGTAATTATAAGATTTCCTTTTAAGCCTAATGGTTACCACAAAACAACACCCAATACCAGATGTGCAAAAAATAAAGACAAGGGAATCAAAACATTCCATTTAAGAAAATCACTTAGCCATATATGAAACAGCAAAAAATAAACAGAGTCTGGGGGTGGGGATTTGGGGAGAGGTAGCATGGGGGGAAATGCCAGATATAGGTGAAGGGGAGGAAGGCAGCAAATCACACTGCCATGTATGTACCTATGCAACAATCTTGCATGTTCTTCACATGTACCCCAAAATCTAAAATGCAATTTTAAAAAAGGCAAAAAATTAGAAAAAGGAAAGAAAGACAGAACAAAGCATGTACAAAACAATAAGAAAATGCAGACATTACAACCAACACTACAGAAATACAAAAAATCAGAAGAGGGTACTTTGAAAACTTACATAACAACAAAATTGTACAACCTAGAAGACATTGATATATTTCTTGACACAACCTGTAAACATTGGATTATGAAGAAATAAAAAGTCAAAATAGGACATTAACAAGAAAGAGGATTAAATCAGTACTAAAAAGTCCTTCATCAAAGAAAAGCCCAAGAGCTAATGGCGTCTTTGATACATTTTATTAAACAATATAGAAAAAGTAATACCATTTATTCTAAAACTCTTCCAAAAAACTAAAAAAGAATAATTACTTCCAAACTTATTTTATAAGACCAGGATTGCCCTGATACAAAAGTCATATAATAAAATTGTAAACAAAGAAAACTACAGGATAATATTCCTTATAAAGTTAGATGCAAAAATTCTCAACAAAATACTATCAAACCAAATCAACCAGTTCATTAAAACACCATTATAAAATGAGATTTAATTCAGGAATGCAGGAAGATTCAACATACACACATTAATAAATGTCATATATCACACTTACAGAATGAGGAACATAAATCCTATGACTATCTCAATAGATGCAAATAATAATGAAATAGCATTTAACCAAATTTGACATCTTTTTATTATTTAAAAAATCTCAAAAATAAGGTATAGAAAGAACGAACCTCAGTACATTAATAGACACTTGTGACAAACCCACAACTAACATTATACTCCACAGGAAATGTTGAAAGCTTTTTCGGAAAAACAAAAGTCTTGAACAAGACAAGAAGGCCCACTCTTGACACTTCATTCATTCAACATTATACTAGAAGTCATAGCTACAGCCATTACGCAAAAGAAAGAAATAAAAGGGAACGAAATGGGAAAGAAAAAGCTAAAATCATTTTTGTTTGCAGATGACATGAACTTACATATAGAAAATACTAAAGACTCCATAAAAGTCTCTTAGAACTAATTAAAAATGCAGTAAAGTTTCAAGATACAAAAGTGACATACAAGAATTTCTACTGTTTCTATACACCAACAGTGAGCTATCTAAAAAAAAATCAAGGAAAACAATTCCAATTGCCTAAAATAAAGATAAAATATTTAGACATAAGCTTTACTAAACAAATGAAACACCTTATACTGAAAACTTATATAACAGTGATGAAAGAAATTGAAAAAGATGCAAATAAATATAAAAATATCTTGTGTTTATGGATTGGAAAATTAATATTCTTAAAATATTTATACCAAAGCAATCTACTAATTCAGTCTATTTACTATCAATATATGTATGACAATGAAATTACTATAAAAATATCAACGGTATTCTTCACAGAAATAGAAAAATCCATAACATGCACGATGCCAAAAAAGACCTCCAGTAGACAAAATAATTTTGAGCAAAAAGAACAAAGCTGGAAGCATCAAACTTCTGACCTTACTTCAAAGTATACAACAAAACTATAGTAACTAAAACATCATGGCATTGGCATAAAAACAGACACAGACCAATAAAATCAACTTGAGATCCCAGACATAAATCCATGCATTTACAGTCAATTGATTTTTGACAAATTCCCATAAGCAAAAATGGAAAGAACAGTACCTTCAACATATGGGAAAATTGGATAGCCACAATTGGAAAAATAAAATTAGTCCCTTATCTCATACTACATACAAAAATCAACTAAAAATGAATTACAGACTTAAATGTAAATATGAAACTAAAAAGATACTAGAAGAAAACAGCGGTGTAAATCTCTATGACTTTGGTCTAGGCAATAATTTTTGTTTGTATATGACTGCAAAAGGTACAAGCCATAAATGCAAAAACAGACAAATGGGATGATATCAAACAAAAAAGTTCTTTTCACAGCAAAGAAAACATTCAACCAAGTGAAGAGACAAACTACAAAAGGGAAGAACATATTTGCAAACTAAATATCTAAAATGGGTTTAATAGCCTGAATAGTAAAGTCAAACTTAGTAGCTAGAAAACAATCTACAGAAGGGGAAAGTAATTACTAACTATATTTTTAACATGGAATTAATGTCCAAAATGTAAAAGCAACCCAAACAACTGAATAGCAGGAAATCAAATAACCTAATTTAAAAGTGGGCCAGGATCTGAATAGACATTTCTCAACAGAAGACATACAAATAGTGAACAGATGTATGGGAAAATGCTCAACATCATCATTAGTCATTGGAGTAAAGAAAATTAAAATCAAATATCACCTACCTGATGGAATGACAATTATCAAAAGACAAATGATAACGATGATTTTGGAGGATGAGGAGAAGACAAAACACTTAGATACTGTTGGTATAAATGTATATTAGTATTAGCCTTTCAAAAATATTATGGCTATTCCTCAAAAAATTAAAAACAGAAATACCATAAAACTCAAGAATTCCACCACTGAATATGTATCCAAAAGAAATAAAATCAGCATCTTGAAGAGATCTCTGCACCCTCATGTTATTGCAACACTATTCACAATAGACAAGATTTGGAATCGACCAGTGTCTATCAACGGATGGATAAGGAAAGAATGGTATATACACACAATGGAATACTATTCAGCTATTAACAGGAAAGTAGGCCAAATGCAGTGGCTCATGTCTATAATCCCAGCACCAGAGGAGGCCAAGGTGAGTGAATCACTTGAGCTCAGATCACCAGTCTGGGCAATATGATGAAACACTTTCTTTACAAAACATACAAAAGTTTGTCAGGTGGGGTGGCACACAGCTCTAGTCCCACTATTTGAGGGGCTGAGGTGAGGAGATTGCTTAAGCACAGGAGGTTGAGGCTGCAGTGAGCCAAGATCATGCCACTGTACTCCGCCTGGGCTATGGGAGAGTCTGTCTTAAAAATAATAATAATTCTGTCATTTTCAACATCATAAATAACCTGAAGGACATTATTTTATTTGAAACAGTGAGGCGTAGAAATACAAATACTGCATGATTTCAGTCATATGTTAGATCTAAAAAACTTGAACTCATAGAAGTGGAGGGTAGAATGGTATTTACCAAGGGCTGGAGTGGTTGGGAGTGAAGTGGCAAGATGTTGTTCAAAGGATACAATAGTTTAGTTAGACAGGAAGAATAAGTTCAAGAGATCTATTTTACAACATGCTAACCATAGTTAAAAACATATAGTGTTCTTTAAAGATGTTAACATAGCTATGTATTCTTATAACAAAATGGCAAGTATGTTGGGCAATGCATATGTTACTTGCTACATTTAGATGTTCCAAAAGGTATATTTCAAAGCATCACATTGTACTTGATAAATATATGCAATTTTATTTGTCAATATAAATAAAGCAATAAAAGAACAATGGATAGAGCTGAAGTCCATTATCCTTAACAAGCTAACATAGGAGCAGAAAACTAAACATTGCATATTATTCTTACTTATAAGTGGGAGGTAAGTAATGAGACTATATGGAGACATAGAGGACAACAATACAAATTGACACCTTTCAGAGAGTGGATGGTGAGAAGAAGGAGAGGATCAGGAAAAGTAACCAATGGGTACTAGGCTTGATACCTGGGGGATGAAATGGTCTGAACAACATGATACAAATTTACCTGTGTAACAGACCTGAACTTGTACCCCCGAACTTAAAAAAAAAAAAAAAAAAAAAAAAAAAAAAAAAAAAAAAAAAAAAAAAAAAAAAAAAAAAAAAAAAAAAAAAGAATAAAACACACAAACAATGGCATTGAAGAGATGTATAAACAAATATAATTTGAATGTGAAGCTGGGAATTGATGTTACAGAGGCAAGATGGGAGGCTGAAATTTAACTTTGATATTAAATCAAGCATCACCTGCTTAAAAATTACTTCAGGCAAAAGAGACTAGAAGAGAAAAGAGTGAGTCAGTTAGGTCAGTTGGGGGAATCTGGTGGTATTCCTGATGAGACATTATGGTAGTTTATGCTCAGAGAGACATGGAGGGTTGGAAATTGTATATAAAACAAATGTTTAAAAAATAAAAGTATATACTTTCAATGAAGTCTATATGGGGGTAAGCAAAAGAACCAGATTAAGAATACAATTTAATGTTTTTATTGGGAAAAATGTATGTTCAACACAGGAGGAAAAGAAGGGCAGGTAATATTGATTTGGAGTGATGATTGATAATATTGGACTTTTGAGTTTCAGCTGCCTAAGGAATATACAATTTGACATGTCCATGGATGTTTAATATAGACTCCTTATTATTGAAAATATGTGACTGAGCACAGGCAGACTTTTATTATTTGCATCTTGATTTGGCTTCTCCCAGAACAAGTTCCAGAAAAAAGAAAATAAGTGAAAATCATTTATTTGGCAGAAAACATCAGTATGAGGGTGGAGAAGTCAGGAAGGAGAGAAATTAAAGTTAATAATAGATGCACTATCCATCCAGTTACTATTCTAAATGTCTGGAATTTAAATTCAGAGATAAGTTCTCAAGAATGGTGGAAAGCACATGCCTTTAAATTCTTCTTTCTGAAGAGGGCTGGTATATGGATAAAAACTATTATCAGTCCGTAGAGAGGATGACCTCAGAGGTCTCAAATAATTAAATATTATAATAAATAATAAAAGTTTTTGCTAAAATAGAACTAATAGACCATTACAGAATCAAAATTAAAATGTAAAAATATAGAAGCATTTCCGAACAGTAGGATTAGTTTGTAGTGCAAGTTGGCAGAGGACTTGAGGCTTTGGAAAATGCCTATGGGCCAAGAGATGCTAATGTGGAAAGCCATAGCAAGTAGCGAGACTGAAACTATTTGGATAGAGCACTGAATATAGCTTCAACAGTGTTTTAAATTGCCCCAGTATTTCTCTATTCATAAGTAAAAATTCCTGTTAACATTTTAAAAATATTTTTTGTATAATTGCATCAATTCTTTCAAAATTAATTTCAGATTCAGTTTTGTAAAAAGCTGAATTGTATGGCTCTCTTCTTGTCCTCAGGCATCCAGAAACGACTGTACTTTACATTAAAAAACTGGATTTTTTAATCATCTAACCAAAATATCCTTCAGAATGTCTTATTGACCTTAAAATATAGTTTTAATATTAGTGAAATGATTTTAACGCCAAATGTTAGGTTAATTATTCTAAAAGATAATCATTTTACAGCAATAATTACATCAAGTGACTTTTCTGAGTTCATTTATATCTAAATTGTCTTATGCCTGAAATTGTTTTGACTACTTCAAAATGGCTAAAATGAAATATCATTTAGAATCAAATTACTGTTTTCATAATCACTTTAATTTTAGTTTGCTCCATTAGCTTTCTTCTCTATCTCTATTTTTTATGGATATGATTTATCACAGATAAAGTTACTGAAGTTCTTTTCAACTAATTACATATAAGATTTATAATGCTCCTATATCTGCACATTTGAATTATGCTTCTGTAATGGTCTTTTAGATTTATTTTAGCATAAATTTTTATTATTTATTATAACATTTAGTTGATACTTCCCATAAAGCATCCCATCTTGTTTGTTTTGCTTTTCTTATATCTTATTTGATCAAACTTATATATGATATGAAATAAATGTTGGATAAAATATCAAACATGTCTTCAAAATAGAAATTTGATGGCAATTAGTGCTTCATCAATGATGTATGTGACATTAAAATTCTTGCATTTTAAAACCTTTACAGTAGATTTCTATTTTGGAATTATGCAGTGAAACATAACCCTAAGTAAGAGCTATCTTCTAAAATATGTATTATTTGTATATTTATCATTTTACCTAGTATAAGATAATATTTTAAGATTTTTTTAATGCCCACCAAAATTTTAAGTTATTTAACTACCAAGTTTAATGATAATTGTCTTTATTTATCCTGGGAATCCTTAGCAGTACATGAATCAGATATAAAAGAGTAGTAATTTAAATTTAAATTTTTCTGCATATGACCAAAACCTTGCTAAGAAATAATGTCTTTTTTTGTCTTCAACAGCTTTACTGAAGTACTCTTGGTTTGATAAAAACTGTACTGCACATGCGCAACTCATACAACTTGATGAGTTTGGGCACAGGCATACATCCATAAGGGATACATCCACACAATCAAGGGAATAAACACATCCAGGACTCCCAACATTTTCTCTTGCCCTTTTGTTTCTTGTTTTTGTCTATGTTTTTGTCCTTTGGCAAGAACAGATACCATGAAATTTACACTCAAGTTGTTAAAATGTCAAATATGATATTGTTAATTACAGGCATTGTGCTATACCATAGATCTCTGAAATGTATTAATCTAACCTAACTGAAGTTTTATAACTGTTCACCTACTATCTCCTCTATGCTCCTACTAGACTATTTAAGATATCTCACATAAGTGGTATAATGTAACATTTATCCTTCTGGGCCTGGCTTATTTAGCTTAGCATAATTTTCTCCAGGTTCATCCATGTTGTCACATATGGAAGTTTTTTTCTATTAAAATACTATTTCATCATATGTACAGACCATATTTTCTTTATCCATTCATCTATAGATGAGTCAAAAATGTAGGTTGTTTGCATATCTTGACTAATGTGAATAATGTTGTAATGAACATGGGACTGTAGATATTTCTTTGAGATTTTGATTTCAACATTCCTGATATATACAGAAAAGTGATACTGCTAAATCATATAGTAGTTCTCCTCTTAATTTGTTGTGGAAACTTTATATTGTTTTCTATAGTGGCTGAATCATTTACATTTCCACCAACAGTGTGCAAAGCTTCCAGTTTCTCCATATCCTCAATACATGTTATTTATTTATTTATTTATTTATTTACTGTATGAAAATAGTCACACTAATAGGTTTGTGAAATCTCATTGTGGTTTTGACTTGTATTTCCCTGATTAGTGATATTGAGCATCTTTACCTGTTGGTCATATTTATGTCTTTTTTGGAGAAATATCTATTGAAGACCCTTTAGCATTTTTTACTTGGCTTTCTTTTTGCCCTTAAGTGATAGAAGTTCCCTACTTACTTTGAAAATTAACCCCTTTCCATATATGTGCTTTTCAAAGGTTTTCTTCCATTCCCTAGGTTGCCTTTTCATTCTCTTGATTTTCTCTGCTTGAAGGAGCTTTTCAGTTTGATGTTGTCCTACTTGTCTAATTTTGCTTTAATAATCTGTACTTTTGCTGTCACAGAAAAGATATCGTTGCTCAAACCAATATCAAGAAAGTTTTCCTCTGTAATAACTTCTAGAAATTATACAGTTTCAAGTCTTACGTTTAAGTCTTCATTTTAGTTCAGTTGATTTTTGTGTATAGTGCAAAATCATTATTCAATTTTATTTTTCTGCATATGGATATCCAATATTTCCAACATCTTCTGTTGAAGGGACTATTTCTTCTTCATTGGATATTATTTGCCCCCTATCAGAGGACACTTGTATATACATGAACAGATATATTTTTGAATTGTTTAATCTGTTTCATTAGTCTGTATGTCTGTCTTTACTATAATACTGTACTTTTACATTATTGTAGCTTTTCTATTTCCATAAAAATGTCATTGGAAAAAATGATAGGAATAACATTTAATCAGTAGACAATTTTGTGTGATATGGATATTTATACAAGTTCAAATCTTCCAATTCATAGACATGAAATGTTTTTCTATTTATTTATGACTTTAAGTTTTTTCTTCAATGTTTTGCAGTTTTCAGCGTATTCGTATTTCACTTTCTTGGTTAATCTTATTCCTAAGTACTTTATTCTTTTATGAAACTGTTATAAACTTGATTCTGAAAAAATGAACAATAAGTAAAGAGATTGAATCAGTAATCCAAAACCCTTGCCAAAGAAAAACCAGGACCAAATGGTTTCACTAGAAATTCTACCAAACACTTATAGAAGCATTAACATCAATTCTAATTGATGAGGTAATAACAATTCCAAACTCATCTTATGAGGTCAGCCACACAAACCTTACAAGAAAAGAAACTTGTAAGTAAATATCCATGATAAATATAAATGCAAACATTTTTCTCAAAATACTAACAAGCTAAATTCAACAACACTTGAACAGGATCATACACCATGACTAAGTGCAATTTATCCCTGGGATGTGAGTATAGTTCAACAAAAACACATAAAGTGATATGGCATATTAACAGAATGAATGATAAAAATTACTGGATCATTTCAAATAGATGCAGAAAAGCAATTTGACAAAAATTAATACACTTTTATGATTGAAAATTGACCAAAGTAGGTATTGAAGGAATTTACAGACTACCTATCAGGTTCTATGTTCACCACATTGGTGATAGGATCATGTGTACACCAAACTTCAGTGACACACAATTTACCCTTGCAACACACTTGCCCATGCACCTCCAAATCTAAAATAAAAGTAGGAGAAAAAGAAGTTTACCTCAATGTAATAACGGCCATATATCACAAGCCCAAAGCTAACATCACACTCAATGTTGAAAAACAGAAATCTTTTATTCTAAAGTTAGGAAGAAAGCGAGGACACAGATGTGCCATTTCTGTTTAAAATAGTACTGCAAGGCCGAGCTAGAGCGGTTAGGCAAGAAAAAGAAGTAAAATGCATCCAAATTGGAAATGAAGGAGTAAAATTATTTTTGTTTGAGGGTGGCATGATTTTATTTACAGAAAACACTGAAGATTCCACAAAAAGTTGTTACCACTAACAAATTAAAATTATAAGGCACAAGGTCACTGTACACAAATCAGTTCTATTTCTGTACACTAACAATGGAGTATCTAAAAACAAATATAAAATTATTTAAAGTTATGGTCACATTGATACCATGAAGTCAACCAGCTATTGAACTGCTGAACAGAATTATTTTAAGTATACTTAAGGATTGTTTTAAATAAATTAAGGCTAAGAAGACAAATTTTTCCATGGTTGCATGATGCTGTAGCAAACTCCTATTGTCTTCTGGCCAGAAATTCACAATTAGGGAATTAATCATAGAACTGAGTAAATCAAATAAGTAATATTATTTAATTACACATTCTTCTTGTGCTTAATT
Source organism: Cebus imitator (assembly GCF_001604975.1). Classification (NCBI taxonomy): domain Eukaryota; kingdom Metazoa; phylum Chordata; class Mammalia; order Primates; family Cebidae; genus Cebus; species Cebus imitator. The sequence continues at coordinate 616,945 of NW_016107976.1, read as the reverse complement.
GTTACTTTTTCAATTCAGCCTGCGTTCTATAGGCTGTGGTTCCATTGTAGATTTCTTAAACATAGCATGGACCATATTGGAAATGCCTTCTGATTTATTTTTCTTTGGATTTAATTTATCATTATTAGCTATACAGGCTTGGGTTGGAATAGAAACGTAGCCATGTGTGAAAAACTTTCAGAATATCTTAAATATTTCTATGTATTAATATGCAAAAGTAACTTAAAATAGCAAATACATTCAAGCTATTCGGCTGGATAAAAGAAAAGGAGTTGTTCTGTAGTAATAATTAAAAGTACATCTTTATCCATTCATCCTTTAGTGGACACTTAGGTGGATTCCATATATTGGATATCATGAGTAGTGCTTCAGTAAACATGAAACAGCAGGTATCTCTTTGATATACTGATTTCACACCCGTATTCAAAAGTTCCCATTTTATACTTCAGTTTCATACTTCTTATGTACCACAATGTCAATAAAAACAAAATTAAACTGATTATTTTCCTCCAAAGTTTGCCTACATGTGATGAAACCTTAATCAAACTAGTTTCTTAGGATAGTATTTCAGATTTAGAAGTCATTCTAAATATTTTAATTTTAAATATTTCTGCAATCTTTTATAACTACTGTTTATACCTACGTTTAAAATGCTGACAATTTTCAAATGAACTGCTATACCATCTGCAGAGGAGTACCCATTTTTAACATGGCAATGAAAAATGACATTTTAAAAATAAATGTCTGCTCAGACTTTGAAAAGACTTAAAGTATCTCTAAATACTTTCAGGTAAAAGTCGAATCTTGAACATGAATTTGAATGATCTGTAGAAATTCTCTTTTAGCATCCCTATATCAGTTTTTGTTTGTTTCTTTTCAACATGAACTCATTGAAAACAGATGTATTTTTCTATCCTATCCCTTTCTTGATCCTCAGGCCTACCTCAGATTTTTTTTCAAAATATTAATGAAAGAAAGAAAATAATAATTAAAATCTTTCAAACTATAGCTTTTTAAATATTAAAAATACCTTAAGAAATACTCTAATTCATTAAACATATAGGCTTGTAAAAACAGATATATGGATTTCAGTTCCAATCTGGCTATTAATTTTTTTCTTTGATCTTCAGCAAAATATTCCACAGAAAATCACACTGGTTCACTTCAGTGATAATTTCAGTATAATTGAACATGGTAAGTGGAATAATCCTTTTAGATTCCTTAAAAAGACACGGAATGTAAGAGGGTAGAAAGACTCATAAGTTAAAAAAAGTATTACCAAATGGGGGTTAGAATCAACAAAGCATAAGTTAAGAAGGTCTAAAGTATGTTTACATTGAGACTTTGGTAATATCTGACCATCTCAGGCAACTGGCTACAGGTAAAGCTATGTAATGTAATGGCTGGTAGTCTCTCCTTGGGACCATATGTATCAGAGGCAAAACTTTCCTTTATAAGCTGAACATTATGTGGCCACCAGTACTCAAAGAAGATCCTGGGGTCTCAAAATTCCATTAGTGTTTGCAAATGTTATTGCTTGTTAGAGGAAAAAAGTCAATATCACTTGACGATCTTTCCTCTGTTTTGCCAAATCCAGGAATAGAATGAGGTTCTGCCACATTCTCTTTCATTAAATTTTATGATACATTGCACCCTCAACACGGAAGTGTGAAGATAGATCTTTATGCATCCTTTCAATATCTTACTGTGTGAATCCCACTAGAAGAAATTTTGAGGATCTCTGGAACCTTAATAGGAGAAAAATATTTTACCTCTAACTCTTATCTTCCATTTCATTGGAAATAATGACAAAATGTATCTAAGTCCCCTCTAGTATATTTAGATTTCCACTTTTTCTACTATATATATATAAGTATCAGCAAGGTACCCTGACAAATATAAAGGATAATTTGAGAATCGTGAATGTAGCTTATATTAGCTTATTTAAACCCTTACCTTCAAAATATGAAAAGAAATAAATACATCGTGCAATTTAAATTCGGTAATATTTCCTTTACATATATGAATTACTAACTCCATTAATTTTCCACCCTTGCTTATTAGATTTCTTTATAAATTATTAAACATTGTTTTAAAAATAACCAGAATTTTATGCTGTTACAAGTCTTAGATATACAGAAAGCTAAAATAAGTGAAACACACAGATGGATACTGCAGATATAGCTATTCTCCGAGGCTTACTTCATGACCATCATGGGATTAACTTGTAAAAAGGATGGTGTCAAGAAAGGTGAAGGCTCTGACATTTACCCTACTTTCAAGCTAGCAAGTTATCCTTCCATAGTTTTAATGTTTGCTAAGAGAAAATGAGAGGCACTCCATATCGGAGACAAAGGTGTTTTTTGTTGCCGTTTTTTGTTTGTTTTTTAATTTGTGAATAGCCAGATTGGCAAACTTCATAATTACATCCATTCTTCTACCCCTATACTTTTACTATAACCCAGATCCTCAGAATGTGATGCAGGTGTGTTGATGTGTATGCAGCACACACAGTGTGTTTATGTCACGGATGGTATACCCCAATATTACAAAATCTCAGTCTTTTGTAATAAAGTGCAAATAAACCTGTCCAATTGCTTTCCTAGATAGACAACTTATCTTTATTAAATTGAGCAGGAAACAATCCTGCCATCGGTTCTGGAAGAAAATATTATCTTTATCTTCCAGTGCTGTTCATTACATAGCAGCCTTGAAAAGTAAGGAAGAGAGAGGGGGAATAAAAAGCTGTTTGTGCTTTTATTTGCAGGAGTTTCTGAAATGTTAAAGACACCATGGATAATTACTTTCTAACAGTGAAAAAGATGATTGTATGGTACGAATGAGTGGTGGGCGTATTAGTCTGTTCTGGCACTACTGTAAAGATACTACCTGAGACCAGGTAATTTGTAAAAGAAACAGGGTTTAATTGACTCACAGTTTCAAAGGGCTGGGGAAGCCTCAAGAAACTTATAATCATGGTAGAGGCAGAGGGGAAGTACGGACCTTCCTCACAGGGCAGCAGGAGAGAGAAGTGCCTGAAGGAGGAACAAACACTTAGAAAACCATCAGATCTCATGAGAACTCACTCATCATCACAAGAACAGCATGAGGGGATCCACCCTCATGATACAATCACCTCCCACTAGACCCCTCCCTTACACATGGAGATTATGGGATTGAAATTCAAGATAAAATTTGGGTGCGGAAAAACCACATCAAACCATATCAGTAGGAATCAAACCGTATCAGTGGGTGTCTTAGAGGTGAGAATGGGGCTTGACCAAAAATTCCTCTGTATTTCCAATTGCCTATCCTAAAAATTCTACTTTAAATTAATTATTAAACATTTACTGACCACTCACTATATGTAATTGGATTACATTCAATCATTTTTAAAGAATGCATATTTTTTTGTTTAAAATTAACATAATTCAGCTAACTGGCTCCTTACATAAATGCATTAACATTCTTTAGTCATCATTTTATCTGGCAATGTAAACCTAAACTGAGAACAGATTTTAAAAACGGGGACAATAAAAAGAAAGTCTGCAGAGGAAATTTTTCAGAGGATCCAGGTATGTCCAGGGAGTGGTGAGTACTTAAAAATGCTCATGACAATCATTTGGGACAGTGTGTTGTGTGAAGTTATGCTAAGAGTACTAGAAAGAAGTTCAAAAAATATTTCAACCAAGCTTCTCTTAATTTGTAATTGCCTTTTGGTTTGCCCTCATCACTTAAGCTGGCCACTTTCTTAAGAAAATCACTATTATTAAGACTAATAATTCACTTTAATTGTATTTTAGTTGAATGTGCCTTTACTGTAACTTTACATATGTAACTGAGTAAATTATCCAAGAAGAGTAGTCTCACTTTATAAATTATGCAAATAGCTTTTCCAAGCAATAGTGTTAATGTACTTACTGCATAATAACTCAGACTGTTGTCACTAGAATTAGTCTCAGATTTAACCCACTACCACTTACTAGCTCTATGACATTAAATAAATGTCTTAATTTCCGAGCCTCACCTTCTTTTGTAAAATATCAATGGACTTTGTACTTATACAAACTTTTTTTGTGAGTATACAACACGTTTATGAATGTGAAGTGCATAGTATTATACAGGACTAATTGTATCCACTTTATGTACAGGAGGAACTACCATATTGGCATTATCATTATTTCAGACAGCAGGGTAATAATCTTTGGCTAGGCAACTCTGAGGAATATGGAACAAAAATTATAAAGTAAAAATGATACTTAGAGATACTAGACAGAAATTTGAAAGAATAAGATAATATAGTGCAAAGTTAATTCAAAAAATTTGGTGGTAAGCATAGTAAACTTTCTATAACTGATTACGGAAGATAGGATTTTCCTTCAGCTACCTAACTGAGATCTATTGCATCAAAAGCAGCCACAAAGCAGTATAACGGGGAAATGGAAATAATTAATTCAGCGCAATGGAGTTTCTGAAAAATGTAGGTTAGGATTCTAAAGAGAAAGCAAAACATAAAAAGTAAGAGGATGGATGTCATGTCAACCAAGATAAAAATATAAGTGTCCTTTACTGCTACTTATGAAGTCATAGCTGACCTTTACACAGTTCCAATGTCCATGCTATTTCAGGTTTGTTCTAAATCTATAGTATTTGGAGTAGAATAGACCACTGAAAAACATTAGACTTTCTTTCCCTCTAATGTTCTACATTTCAGGCACAATTTTAGGGACAGACTTGATATGATTAAATGATCAAAGACTTACATGGCTTAATGTGTAATATTAACAGTATTAAAACTTTTGATTATACTGCTAAATGTGGCCTTAAAGAGAAACAGTATTTTTCATTTTACATATTAAGCAAACTAAACTCAAAAATTATAAACACTGCATGTGATAAGCCCAGACACAAAACTCTGTTTTTATACTGTAGCATCTCAATTACTCCATAATCACACCCATAAGAATGCTTACCATGGCATAGTCAAGTACGCCAATTGTGGGAGAGATTTTGAGAGAATCAACATAAAATAAATAAAAGAGAAGTCCTGCAGATGAAATCAGAGGACCTAATTACAGCCACCTTGACAATCAGCTGTATGTGTGCTTTATTTACCACTGTACCTCCACCCACACTATCAGGGCTTTGCCTATCCAGCCGTTCAACAAAATGACCACTAAATTGATTTGCTGTGTTTGAAATGTCAATTAATTTGTCAACACTGCTTATACTTCTTTATCCCAGAACCTGCAGAGGTTCTCAGAATGAAATAACATTTAGTATAGTACTGGTGGGAAGAAAGGGTATTTGCCTTGGTTTAAATTCTTTGCCCTAATATCAGTTTATCTGTGTCTTATAAAATCAAACAAAAGAGCTCTTTTTTCCTGTTGCTAGTATTTAACATCAGCGCTCTCAGAAAAGTAAGTGGAATTGAGTGAAAAGACAATTTTTTAAACAGTAACACTTACAATTGTGGGAGTGCTAGAAGAACTCTATGTACATTTCTATTTTGTCAAATTTTATTTATCTCCTTGTATTCTTTCCTAAAAAGGTATTGATTGATGGACTCATTTATTCCACAAATATTATTGAGTACTTTCCCATTACTAGGTGGTCAACTTGGGTGCTGGAATTAAGTGTAATAAGACAGATTTTCTCCTTGGCTTGAAGAAGTTGGGAATCTCATAAGAGAGGTATATTTTTAAAAACATATGCAAACAATCCTTGTTAAAATACGTGTCATTAGATTGTATGTATGATGAGGTGGTCTACACTAGTATGGAGTTTAAGAATGACTTCTTCTGAAGGGATTTTTAAAGAGTAAAGTTAAAGAAAAATTAGTCCATGCAAAGAAGAGAAAAAACATGCCTGGCAGAGAAGGACTTGAAATGCTGGAAATATGAAGAAGCCAGTATATGTTAGAAAATGAAAGCTTTTAAAACAGAGTGAAGTCGATTTGAAGATAAAATTTGTAGCCATTTAATACAAGTTTTGTAATGAAAATGGGATGCCATTGTAAAGTTTTCAGCAAGAACATGCTCTTACCTGAATCATAGCTGTAAAGATTGTTCTGATATTCCGTGATGAATCAAATGAAAAGTTTTAAGAGAGGACAGAGCAGATAAGTTTACAGCATATTACAGAGGCTTAAATGAGAGGATAGTGTCTCAAACTAGTATCATGGCACTCTATATGAAAAACAGACAAATTTGAAAAATAGTTCATGGTTAAGTCTTTAATCCATCTGGAGTTAATTTTAGTGTAAGGTGTCAGGAAGGGGTCCAGTTTCTGCTTTCTGCACATGGCTAGCCAGCTTTCCCAACACCATTTATTGAACAGGGAATCC
>NW_016107976.1:605077-609339 GCF_001604975.1 Cebus imitator | reverse complement strand
TGTGTTCCTATGCAACAATTTTGCATGTTCTTCACATGTACCCCAAAACCTAAAATACAATAAAATAAATAAATGGGAAAAAAATAAAAAAATAAAAAAAAAAGAAAAATAGTTCATGGATGTAATAAAGAAATAAAAGGTGATTGCGTAGAGAAAGAGAGACAGCAGTTACTCCCAAATTTTTGGTATCAGTTTTTCCAGGTGTGTGTATAAATGAGAGAGGATGAGCAGAAGAAATTCATGGGTGTCTCATGAATTTAAGTATTTTGTGTTTGTATTTCCATTGAGACACAAGAGGCTGATAGGAAGCAAAAAATTGCATATATAAGAACATGATTTATTAATAGAGAAGAGAAAGAATAGGATATCTAAAATTAATCCCTGTTGAAGAAAACAAGTGAATGCAAGCTCTAGATGGCAGAGAAATTTAAAGCAGAATTTTTAATTTAATAATTGTTGGTCTTAAATAGTAAACCTGTTAAACTGCTCAAATTTTTGGATTTTCTTTGACAAATTAATCAATAAATAATTTACTTAAGCCATACAATAAGTGTGATACACTACAGAAAACATAATGCAGTAAGATTCAAAGATAAAAAACGTTATTCTCTCTGGTCTTCTAAATTTGGCACCATTCCACTATGTATATATGCATGTATATGTGTGTTTGTATATGATATCTACATATGTGTTATTATATATCTGTATATAATTATCAACACTGTCTATCTATGCATCTGTCTATTTGTCTAACCATTAAGGTATTGATACATTCTAGTATGCAGAAAATCTGAAAAATCTTATACATTCAAAGATTTCATGCGTAATATATAGAATTTAAATAATAAAACAAAATAAGTCAGCTTATTTCAGCCACAAGGAATTGGTTATTTAAAAAGTGTTCACATTGTTTTTACAAAGCCATTTTTATTCTGTCTGCTCTTTTGACAAAAAAAAAAAAAAGGCAAAAAAAGTACTTTAAAACCTAGGTGCATCATTTTAAAGGTTTTAAATTACTTTCTTCAATACATTATTATCTATTCATAATTGGTGGCATCATACTGTTAAGAGCAACATCAAATCTCATAACAGGTCACCTTTTCATTTAGTTCAAAATAACCTTACACAATGGACTACCATACTGTGCAGAGTCACACACAGTAATATAGCTTTTAAAATGCTGTTTATGTACTATGTTTTATTTTTATCTGATAAAATGTCAATTGGATACCATTGAGTTGACAAACAAATGTGATTGCTACCAAAAATATTCATCAGAATTCACATATTCACATATTTGTGAGAAAAAGAGTATGTTATAATTTGTGTTTTGGGTAAATTACCATGCAATATATTTCCTGTGTTCTCATCATGTACTTTAAAAACAATGTATTTAAACAATATGTTTATAAATGTCATGCCATTTCTTCTTTTGAGACATGACTCTTAAGAAAATGGCATGCAGTTATTTAAATCCTGCAGCCTTTTAGGGTCGTACATAGTTTAATCATTATATCTTCTCAGGGAAGAAAAATAATGTCAGAGGGGAAAAACTGTTACATGTAAGTATCCTTCACAGTAATGACTTTTATTTTATTTTGAGTACAATATATTATCTTAGAGTTTCAGTTCTGATCTCTTCTGTGTGTTTGCTTTAATATCAGTAACCATGGCAACAAGATTTTTAAATGCTTTATGTAGTAAGTAAAGGGAAAATTGAGAGTATGCAATCTTAAAAGAGGGTATCAGTACTCCTACTGCCATTGTGTGTCACATAAATAATTTTTAAAGTTGTGTTGTTGCTTATGCAGGTAATGTATCTTGTGTCACAAAGTTTAGTTTTAGGTTTATTTGAAATGAGTTTCTTTGGAGTTATCTGCATTTCTTTACTGGACTTTATGTCTTGCATTGTGTTTCTGTGTGATGGCTAGCTTTAGTTAAATACCTCAGCTTTCATGTCTGGAATGGTGCCATCAGGAGTTCTGTGGAACCACACCTGAGTAGAACACCATAACTGGATAAAATCACATTTAAAATAAGTCACTGGAGATTATACTAAGAGCATAAAGCAAAGGAAGAAACATTTGTTCAAGAAAATCTACTAAATTTTTGTAAGAATAAGCAGGGAATGCAGACTTTAGCCATGACTTGTTCCCTTCCTCCCATTGACTCTGCTCACCATGAGGAAAAACTCACTCCGAGCAGCTGTAGCCAAAAAGAGATGTTTTTTTCTCCATTTCGTTCCTAGGTAAGGGCTATAGTTCTCTCCAGAAGGTGAAAATCGTCTTTATATCTCGTCATCTACAACTCTTTCTTGCTGAAGCCAAAGTCCAGGAAGTACAGCTGAGAGAAAGGGGGCTACCTCTCCACCCTAGCTGGATGCAAACACCTGAAGTTCTACCCCAGGCCAGGCAGACTGAGAGTAATTCTCCAGTCACCTTCACCACAGCTCATTTATATCAAGATGGCTGAGCAGAGAAGACAAGAGGTTACACTCTCTTTCTAGCACTCTACTTACACCCCAGATGTGTTATTATAAGATACATGAACGAGGAGCCCCAAACCTAGTTCCAAGGCAGTAACTCAGAAGTTTTGCCCAGTGCAAAATTTAGGCCATGAGAACAGAGAGCACCAAATTTTTCACCAAGAAAATTGACTCATTTTGAATAGAGTGCGTGAAAGTGTAAACCTAAGGATTCTCTCAAAAACAAGAGAGAATTTAATGGTAAGCAATTAGAAAGGGTACCAGGTTCATGAGAATGCCCTTAGCATTACACTGAGACAGGTGGGCTGGTTGGTTCCTTGTTTTAATATGGTTTGGAGGGGGAAAAGAAAAAACAAAACAACAATTACTCAAGCTCTAGCTTACGTAACTTTCATCCAATCAGTAACAACAGACCCAAGAAGTCATTAACTTCATTTCTACTTCAGGGGGTTAGGGACATTCCTGGCCTCCCCTCCACTGCCCTCCCCCACTCCCTCCATCACTACATTCAGTTTGACTTAAAATCCAATTTATAGTTACCCCTTTCTTATTTTAATGCTAAAAGTCATTACCAGTGGTTGAGATTTTAGATGCTAATGCTACTTACAGTGTATGAAGAAGAAATGTTTTCTTCCTAGAGAAATCTATGCCCAGAGGTAAACCTTCCCTGTAGAAAGATCCTGTAAAGCTAACTTACACACAACTGAGAAAAGAAAAAGGAACTTCGTATGTGAGAATTGCAAGCCCTCTTTAAATTATCTATCCTAGAGAGTAGTTGAACTGAGACTGTAGTCATAGCCTACTCCACCCCTTTGAGCCAAGTAATCATTTAAAAAGCTGCCACTCTACAAATTCTAGACAAAATGTTGCTATAAATAGCTATCCATTAACCTAACAATGCCACACAGTGTATACCATAACTTATATCCTCTAGTTCAATGGTGTGTAGGCAATCACTAATAAATGTTATTTTTGTATATCAATGAGAATTTCTGACAAACAACTTATGTAATCACCTCCTCTCCTGATTTGTCCCTTTCTTTATCTTAAAAATGTGTGCTTCTCCTTTGTTCTCTGGAGCACTTTTCCATGTTTCCCAGGCTGCATTCCTCAGATTTGGCCCAAATAAACTCTGTACCTATATTGATTTTGCCTCAGTTTCTTTCTTTAAGAAAACACAGCTAGGAAATCCCTCATGTGGTCAGAAAACAAACATTCAAAGACTGGCCTCCATGTCCAGCCATGCATGGCAAATGGCAAGATATCCTTTTAAGTCTAAATAACTTTTAATTGTTTATCTATAGCACATCAGAAAAAATAGTTAACAGTCAATGGGCATTTGGGTTGTTTCTGTATCTTGGCAATTATTTATAATGGTGAAATAAACATATAAGTGCAGATATCTATAACAACTATTTTACTATCTGTCTGTATTCTATAACAGTATGTTAAAAGTCCCAAATATACATAGTAAATTTTATTTTAAAAAATAAACAGAGGCCAGGCACAGTGGCACACACCTGTAATCCCAGCACTTTGGGAGGCCGAGGCAGGCAGATCACTTAAGGTCAAGAATTCAAGACCAGTGCCAATATGATGAAACACCATCTCTACCAAAAATAAAAAATAAAAAAATTAGCAGAGCATGATTATGCACACCTGTAATCCTAGCTATTTGTGAGGCTGAGGCAGGAGAATTGCTTGAACCAGGAAGGCAGAAGTTGTAGTGAGCCCAGATCACACCACTGGACTCCAGTCTGGGGACAGAGCCAGGCCA
>NW_016107976.1:591307-605031 GCF_001604975.1 Cebus imitator | reverse complement strand
GTCTCAAGAAAATATAGCAATAATAAGCTCAGATAAAGAGACTGTGAAATACAGCTTATCTAAAACCACTGCCAACACAGGGGATTCTACATATGTTTAACATTATTCACCAAGAAGCAACATGGTAAGTGTACAAAGATTTTCATGGCAAGGGGAACAGATTTCATAGAGATAGTCCAGCAGAGTCACGAAACAAAGAAAAAAGTAAACAACAGAAAAATTAACAAACCCCCAATGTACTTTAAAAGAAATACTAACGGAAAAATTTCAGGCTGAAAGCAACAAAACCAGAAACAAATTCGGATTCACATCAAACAATAAGCACCAGTAAAGGTAATTATGTAATGCAAAATACAGTGTAATCACATAATTTTTCTTCTTTTAGCTGATTTGAAAGACAATTGTATAAAACAATATGTATATAATTGTATTGTTGGATTTACATAGAAATGTAGTATATTTGATTATAACAGCGCTGTTTGATTGTAACAGGAAAATTATATTGGAATAAGAAAATAATACCAAAGGTAATTGAAGCAACAGGAAAAATTAAAATGAAAAGGACCAGAAGTAGTATATAAGATGCAAATGAAACAAACTCCACAGATATGAACTTACTCTCCATGATTTAGATAAACTTTTGTAAATGGCATGCACTTATATAAAATAATAACTATTACATTATATAGCAGACAAATATAAGTACATCAATGATAACACTCAATTTTAAAAGGATTAAATAACCCTATGAAAAGGTGTATTTTCAGATTGCATAAAAAAACCAACAAAATTCAACTACATGCTGTCTACAGAAGACACTTTAGATTCAAATATACAATTAGGCTCAAAGTGAAAAGATGTAAAAAGATACCATACAAATAGCAATTATAAAAAAGATGGCATGGCTATATTAATATTGAATAAAATAGAATTTAAAATAATCTCCATGCAAAGCATTTATTTTTTTACTTAAGTATGAAAAACAGTATATTACATTGGAAATAATATGGTAGCAAAAATCTGATTGTGGGGAATTAAACCCCAAAATCAGATCCATAGTTTTTTTTTCTGGTTTTACTGTAATGAACCACTATGTAGTTTGTTTTCTTCTTTCTTTGAGAAGCTGATGTATATATACATGTATATAATTATTTTGCATATGGAACTTTTACTAAATTAATTTTCATAAACTTTTGCTATTTGATATCAAATATATAAACATCTTTTAATAAATTTCCATCTTAATATTTTCTATAGGAGTTGAATGCAAATTAATAAAGTGATTTATTTTGTTAGATATATCATTTGAAGATACTTATGTATATATGCAATTTGTGGTTTTTGCTAAAATAAAAACAGGAACACTTTTAGCACTCCCTAAATTCCAAATATTATCACAATGTTTTTACATTTATTAGTTCATATATTATTACAACAACCTTATTTGACAGTCTAGAATTATTTCGCAAATGAAGAAACTGAAATACAGTGAGATTAAATTACACACATAGTCACACAATTAGCAGCTAGTTGAATTATAATTGGAATTTAGGACACTGGTTTCAAAATCTGAAACTGAATTCAAATTATCTCAATAATTACTCATAACCATATATATTATGGTTTAAATGTGTGTTCTTCTCAAAATTCATATGAAACTTATTCCCTATTGTGGTGGTATTATGATGTAGTGTCTTTGGGAAGCAACTAACTCATGAGAGCTTCACACTCATCAATGAATTAATGCCTTTATAAAAGAAGCTTCAGAGATAATTTGTTTCTTTCTCTTCTTTATCTTCTGCCATTTAAGGACAGAGTGTTGCATTCCTCCAGAGGATGCAACAAGGTGCCATCTTAGAAACAGAAAGAGCAGCGGTCATAGACACTGACCTTGCTGGTGCCTTGATCACTGATTTCCCAGCCTTCAGAACTGATATAAATAAATTTATACTATTTATAAATCATCCAGTCTGTGCTTTTTTGTTGTAACAGCACAAACAGTCTAAGACTACGTAGATAGATAAATCTGTCTATATCTCTATCTAGAAATAGATATTTCTATTGAGAAATAGATCTATTTTCAACATTTATTAGTTCATATATTATTACCACAACCTTATGACAGTCTAAAATTATTTTGCAAGTGAAGAAACTGAAATATAGTGAGATTAAATTACATGCCATAGTCACACAATTAGCAGATTGTGTAATCGAATAAATAGATCTATTTCTCAACAGATACACACATGTACAAACAGATATATAGATATGTACATACACACATACTGAAGTTTTTATTTTTGAATGTCTTTTGTTTGCATTTAATTCTGCAATATATTTTACTTTGACTGGACATAATCTTATAGAGCAAATAAAAATTAAATAATTAACATCAGTACACATGTTTTGAATACTTACTGTGCTCAAGGCACCAACATATTTTGGAACCAAAGTGTTCCATGAATTGAATTTAGTATGTCCCAGTAAAGCCATGTGTTTATTTAGAAATAAAATGTTTGGAAAGAATTGCATGTCTACCTCAAGAATGTTATTTTAGCATTAGCTATTGAAGAACATATGAATTTAAATTGTCACTTCTTTTCAGCAGTTAGAAATAAATATCCAATTCCAAAAAATCAGTGTTGCATACCACACTAAAAGACTAATGAGAAAAATATGTATTGTCAGTTTTGGATGAGACTGAGGTACACAATGACTATTGCAAAAATGCACTCGGTTGTGAAATAGAATTGTCTGTTATTTCTCATTCTAGCATTAAATAAATTCTTTTGATGGATGCCAGAGTCAAGTTAGAAGAAAATATTAGACTTCTTTTAAAGGATGATATATAATTAAACAAAATAAATTTAATCATTTTATGAACTGTGTGCAATTTCTTTTTAATGTATATTTATTACTGTATGCAGGAAATATTTTAAATTATATAAAGTAAGATGCTAAGTTTCAGATTCGTAAATTTAAATTAGCCAAATTCAGATTTAAATTTTAAATAAAATTTTCTAAAACTATATGTGACTAGCTTATCAGAGAGCTTATTTTTAAGGTTATGTTTTAATTTTAAAATACCACACATTGAATCATTTTATTGGATAACTTAATTTACCGGGGAACATAATTTGAACAATATATTGGCTGATTAATGTTCTTTCTTTATTAGAATTTTGTGTAATGATTGATGTCTTATGTCTCCCTAAAATGGATAAAACCAAGCTACAGCCTGACCACTTTGTACATGTTCTCAGGCTGTCCTGAGGCTGTTTCATTGGCATGTTCTTAACTTTAGCCAAATAAACTAAATTGACTAAGACTTGTCTCAGATACCTTTTGGTTTACAAAGTTAACAAAGCTCCAATTGAAATCTCATCAGATTTTTTGTAGAGATATGCAAACTAATTTTAAAAATGCATATAAAACTTTAAAGGACTTGGAGTAGTCAAAACAATTTTGAAACCAAAGTAAACAGTTGGAGGGTTTTCACTATGTGATTTAAGACTTATAGTAAAGCTACAGTAATTAAGACATGACACGGCGTGTGAACATACATAGGAATCAATAGAATGGAGAGTCCACAGGTGAGCTCTACATGTACAATAATATTTAATCATGTTATCATGGTAATTTAGAGAGGAGAATGGCTAGTCTTTACAAGTAGTCTGATGGACCAACTCAATATCCACATGGGAGAAAACAAAACAAAAACTGTGGGCCCTCATATCACAAACAAAAAAAATTATAATATTTTATATACCTAAAAGTAAAAGTTAATTCTACAAAACTTCCAGAATAAAACATAGAAAAAATATTTATGATTCTGGGATAGGAAAAACATATGAACATTAAAAAAAATAAAATTGGCTTTCATCAATATGAAGATTCTTCTTTTTATTAAAAAACACTGAAAATGAAAAGGAAAGCAGATACTGAAAGAAAATGTTTGTTTATTAATATCTGATAATATATGACTTGCGTTTTGAATGTATAAAAAACTCTTACAAATATAAAAAAGACAGATCACCCAATTACAAATGGGCAGAGATTTTGTACAAACTGTTCAATAAAGAACAAATGCTACTTGCAAGTAAGGACTGAAAAGTTGACCACCATAATTAGTCATAAGGGAAATGCAAATTAACACCATATTGTGCTAGAACAGCTAAAATTTAAGGCTGAGAAAACCAAGTCTTATCAAGCATGTAGATTAACTATAACTTATATATTGCTACTTTAAATTCAAAGTGGTATGATCTGGCTACTAAATATTTTGGCAATTACTTATCAGATTAAGCACATGCTTACCTTAAGTCCAGTAAATATACTCCTGGATGTTTACCTTGGAGAAATTAAGATATATATCATTAAAAATGTCTGTACAAAAATTGTATTGTAACTTTCTTTGACTAATAGCCAAAAGTTAGAAACAACAAAAATATCTAACAACAGATGAATGGCTGAACATATTTTGATCTATCCATAAATTTTAAAACATTTATAGCAATAATAATATACTGATACATGAAATAACATGGATAATCATCAGAATCTTATGCTAAGCGACAGAAGCCAAATGCAAGAAGGTACATACTAGATCTTTCATTTATATGGAAGATTTTAAAAGGCAAGTCTTGTTCATAGTGATACAAGGCTAGTTTTTTCATGGGTGATATAGAAGACAATCATCAGGGTAACAGATGTGATCTGTATGTTGCTTATCATTGTATTTACTTGGGTGCATGATATGTGAGTGTGTGTGTGTGTGTGTGTGTGTGTGTTTGTGTATGTGTATGTGTGTGTGTGAAAGAGAGAGACAGAGAGAGAAATATATAATTAAATGAGATAAAAATCATTCATCTGTACCCTTAAAATGGGTGCATTTAATTGTGTTGTAATTGGTAATAACATTTCCTTCAATAAAAATAGATGATGAGCTAGAAAAGCTACTGAAGCTTCTAAATCTACTTTTTTTTCTGAACTCCATTAGCAGTGATTTCTTGAGATAGTCACTAGGTTCTTGTTAGATTACGTAAAGAGTGTACTTTGTAAAAATTCAAAATTTCCATTTTATGGTTGCCACCAGAGTAGGCAAAATGTACTGTATTTTGCCTTACTTTCGTTCTGTATCTCTGTCTTTAGTCAAGCTTCCTTATTTTTCACAAGAACCATAGACAGGCAAATTAACAAGCAAACAAAACAAAATCAATGCCATTTAAAAGAAAAACAAAAACTTCAAGACAACATGGCTTAGTATGATGAATTGTTAAAGAAAACCATATGACAGATGAGAAATACACCTCTGCTTTAAACGAACTCTCCAACCCAGTTTTCTCTTTGACAGTTGATAGAATTCATAAATCTTCCCACTCTCTCTTGTAAGTAACAGAATGACGACCAAGAATTTGATCCTCATCACAAGTTCATTTAAGCTATTACAATGTCCACTTCCATGCCATAAGCATATCCAATGAAAAGCTTTTCCCATCTCAGCTCAAACTGAAAAGCATGCACTGAAGTCTGGTAGGAGAAAATAAACTGAGGATAGAAGATTTCACTCTGTTTTCCTTCAAATTTGTATGCTTCTCATTTTTCTTCATGTGGATGACTCTGAACTCTTTAGAAATAGAGCAAAAGGGAGAACAGAGAGGCAAGTCTAGAAAATGTCTTAGTGCACATGTGATAATTTCTTTGGAGTCGTAATCTCAATAATTTTTACTTCTGTAGAAGGCTTGTGGGTTTCTTAAATGTCTCTTACTATAGCCTCTCAAATCCACTTTGATATGGAATGCCTCTCATCCTGCTGGGAGCTTATTTTTGCTCATTCAACTTCTGGATATTTAGTAGTTTACCTTCTGTTGGGGTTACAAACCTATTCTTGCTTTATATTTTAAAAGATTTAAGAAAATCTTGATTATATTCCTTTATGGGGACCTCATTTTTGCCAGATAAAACTTCAGTTTCAATCTTGCCTACTGACATGTCACAGGTCATTTCAGTCTCTTGCCCATAGACTTTTAATGCAACACCTGCTAAAAAGCCATGGTTCACATAAGCTATCCAGAGATCCCCCTGTAAGTACTCTCATTTCATTGACAGTAAGAGGAAGGCATCTTTCTACCTTTCCTATCAAAGTGGGGAAAGAAGTGATATAGAGGATAGAGACAATCTTTAAGAATGATTTTTTTCAAATATTTTGTTACCACACTCTACAGTCTCAATAAAGATCATACAACTGATTTCCATATCCCTCTTTGCAAAGTCTGAATTGGTCATCTACCAAAGCACCACACCTCGGAAATAAAAGTATATTTTGTCTTCTCTACAAATACTGATGTCTCAATGAAATAAAAACACCCATGTTAGCAGCTTAGGCTATCAGAGAGAGAGCCTCATGAAGAGTTCTCCTACCATCATTCTAGCTATCCTAAATAAGAGACCTATTGGTACAGGACTAGCCATGAGGCATAAAGTGAAACAGCTGTTATCATTTTA
The DNA here is from genome assembly GCF_001604975.1 of Cebus imitator. Classification (NCBI taxonomy): domain Eukaryota; kingdom Metazoa; phylum Chordata; class Mammalia; order Primates; family Cebidae; genus Cebus; species Cebus imitator. The sequence goes on along the minus strand of NW_016107976.1, from coordinate 598,527 downwards.
CCTTGGTGAGTGTGTCCTGAACAGCTAACTTATAATTTGAGACACATGAAGTAAAGAAATAATTAATAATCCCTGAGCAATTAACACGAGTATAACACAAATATGCAAAAATTAGCATTAAACAAAAAGAATTATAATATGCTTATTGTTATTCCTTTTCAAAATATGTAAAATATTTTAATCACTATCAAATAATTTTTATTTGAATAAAACATTTTACTAACTTCTGTCTAGCACAAGTAATTTAATGAAATGTCCTTGAGGGATGGTTAGAGTACTTTGCAGATGCGTAAATGACCTCAAAGATGATAAAAGACTGTCTCAAGCTACAAAGCTAGTAAATGGAAAAAGTAGACCAAGATAACTCTAATGGTTATTAATCCAACATCCTCTTTCCTACATCACAGACTGCAATGTTTTACTAGCACAATTTCTTAAAACATGAAGTTTTAGCTTAGAAAAAATAATTTACCAATAAATATTAAATACAGATTTTTGAGAGGGCATCGAAGTTTTCATATGCTAAAAAGCAGGTAGAATTCAAAACTGCAATATTATACTTTAATTGATGTTATATGACCTCAAAGGAATTGACAATTTAATTACATACTAAGAAACAAAAGATACTTGATTTCTTAGAAAGAAACACACTTTGCTAAATATGCCTTGGTTTGAACTATAAAAGCTTTTTGAGTTTTGTGTTTAAAAAGTAAAATTACTGTGTCTAACATATTTTCTCTTCCTAATATTTTGAGGTATTTTCTTTCTAGTTTAAGGTGGCACTTGTTTCGGGTTTTATTTAAAAATTGCTTATATTGTATAATCTTTAAAACCCCAGTTCAAAATAATTTACTACTTCTCCATTTAGCACTTTTATAAAAGATTTATTTCTCTATGCCACACCATGATCTAAATAATAAAAAACTTTGCATTTAGGAAGTTTTGTAGTAATCTTATAGCAAAATTAGAAAACGTGCCATTTGAAAATGACATGAAGTGACTGTAATTAAGAAATATAAACTTTGTTATATTTCAATTATAGAAATAATAGCCATTCCTGTTCACTGATGCCAAATTTAGTAGAAAATATTTTGTTTTGATTGGTTGCATTAGGTTACCAGGACTACCATACAAATACAAAAAATTGTGTGATTTAAGCAACTATTTCTCATAGTTCTGGAGGCTGAAAGTCTAGATCAAGGTATTCCTGGGTATGATTTTTCATAAAGACTTGCCCAAAAAATGGCCATCCCTTCTTCTTATGTCCTCACATGGTCTTTACTCTGTGCAGAAGCTTCCCTGGTATCTCTCTCTTCTTAGGAGGATAACAGTAATAAGCAGTAACATTGGATTAAGGCCTCACTCTATAATCTCATTTAAACTTAATTGCCTCCTTAAAAATCTTATCTCCAAATATAGTTATATGCTTCCATACTAGGGGCTAGTGATTCAACATATGAATTTTGCTGGGCAGAAAATTCAGTCCATAACAAAAGTGAACTCGTTTTTTTCTTTAATTTTTTTTTTTTTTTGCTGTCTTTAGATTGTGATACATTCAATTAATGTGTGATTAAATTTTTTATTATAATCCTAACATCAATCTTAAAAGGTGTTATTTATCAAATTAATTAATTCAGCTTTCAAAATCATTAATCAAGCTCTTATTTAGTGTGTATTAAGTGTCTGACTCAGTATTGTTAATTATCATGTCAATGTAAATGCACTTCAATCACAGAATTCCTTAAATGAGAAAAAAAATATACAAATTGCTAAGAATTATATGGGACAAAATATGATGAGTAGAATTTTGATGGTATTTTTTTACTGCCTATAAAACTCAAAGAAAAATATGAGCATAGGCAAGGGCTATTCAGAAAAGTATATATCATGGCAGATATAATCATCTAACTATACTTCAAATAGCATGTTGTGTTTGGCTTGACTAATTAAATCTCATGATAAAAAAGACTCTCCACCTTCTGCTACGTAATGCTGCTAAAAAGTGCATATAAGGATAGATGGTATTTATCTTATTGAAGATATATAGAATTAAATCATTGAGAAAATTAAGGAGTATAAAAGATTAAGGAAGGTTAAATTGCACCTAGGTAATTATCTAAAATGCACTGAGATTCAAATTTAGAACCCATCATACTGGAAAGATGGACATATCTATTCTGATACTTGTTGGCAGTTTTGGGATTGATTAAAATAAATATTGAATTTTGTGGAGGAGAAAATCCATATAGAATATCATTTTATGGAGACAAATATGGTTGTATGCTTTTTTCTAACAAGGATTTACATAAATAAGAGTATAATTTCAAAAGATCTAAATTTATATATTGATCAAAATTTGTAGGCACTTTTTTTCAATGCATAATTTTCAGTGAGGTGACATTTTCAATACTAGTAGGTACATAGCTTTTAAGATGAAAATATTTAAATATAAACATCATTATTCTTAAAGAATATTAAAAAATTGGATGCAAACTTAAAAACATAATCTGCATCTTATTGTTAAAATAATTACATGCAAGCAGATAATTTTATAGTGTCTTGGTGAGTGTGGCCTGAACAGCTAACTTATTTTATAATGTCTAAGATACCACTGTGCACTTGAATGTATGCAATAAATCTCTGGCCTTAATGAGTAAGTGGATGATGAATATAAAATAATATTGAGATTAATTCAATTTAATTATTTTGCTCAGTAATCACAGTGACTACAATTTCTTCAATGGAGATCATAAAGAAAAATTTTAAACAATTTCTTCTTCACAGTATTAAATAAAGAGTTAACTTTGAAATAATATGTAATATTCAGTTAATTCATTTGTCAGGTTTTTGTCAGTTTTGGCACTATAACGTATGAAACATGGACCTCATAACTACATCACTTAATCTGGAGGAAAGATGTGATGTATACTAATGTAAAACTGACAGAATTCCTTAAAAGATACATGTACTGATAGAATCTTACTTGCCTTTTACATTTTTGTTGAAGGTTATGTTTTGTAGAGGGACAGTATAAAAAATGAAAATGTATCTTTTAATCTTTGAAACACACTATGTGGGCATAGTTTCTTTCCCATTACACATGCCATGGACTTTCTGTGTCCATAAAGTAAATTTCCATAAAGCAAATTTATGGGACTGCTTGTTATATTCTAAAAAAATTATTCATATGTAAGGGTGTAAGGTGCAAAAAAGCAGAACTGAGAGAGACAACTACTTTAACACAAATGAACATACATTTGTATTATCTTAAATATTAACTTATTCAAATATATTCAATATTGGTGTGAAGTAAAAAAGAAAGTATTATAATAAATATATGAGAAGTTGTTAATATCCATAATTTATTTTATAGTATTAAAGTGGTTTGATAATTCGCATTATTGTGATTTTTATCTTACTATAAACTTATTGTAAATACAAATACAAGTACATTACTAAAATTCAGTAATAAACTACATAGAGAAACAAAATTCAGGATTCCTTAATTTTATGTGTCTTTAAATAACTTGATGATGGCATAAATACTTTTTAAATTAAAAGTAGTACATAAAATCTAAAGTCTATTTTGAAAACTGTGTCACATTATTTGCATACTGAAGGGTTAAACTTATGGAGTTTGAAGAAAACAATGCAAATAGCTACAGACAATTTTGTTATGTCAGTAAAAAAAAAAAACAAAACAAATATATCACTGCAAAACTCATAGAAAAATATGCTGATCTTACATAAACATTAGCACCAGCAGGCACAAAGCATGATGCCAGAACAAATAAAATCAATAAAATAAAAGAATTCCAGATGAATTTTGTAGAAAATGGCTCATATCAAAATTTAATATCACCACTGTGTTAAGGATAATGATAAGGTACGTTTCAATTTGCTCTATGGAACTTCGTGATTTTTAAAATGTATCGTTAACGTACACTCAAACAGCTTTAATGGTATGCTAGCCTGCCATTTAAAAGGTTTTATTATTTTTTTAAAACTATAGCGCTTATTTTTAAAATATATTATGCTAAAAATGTCTAGTTTTTTTAATGCAGGTTCATCACTGAACTGATTTTCTAAAGCAGAATATTCTTGTGGACTTTCTTAAGCTTAATATTTTAATATGTATTTATATACAAATTGTGTTTTCATTTGTTTCAGTTGCAGGCATTTTTGAGTCAAAACACATCATAGGACATATTATATACTAAGTTAAAAAGCAGTACACATCCCTAGCTGATGATCTGTTACTCACTGTACACAGTTAAGTGACACATGACACGCTGTATAATCAAAGTCATTGCTCAATAAAATTCCGTAAAAACAGAAATAATTAAAACAATGTTCAACTTTTGTAGATAGACCTTTACAAGTGCTATTATCAGTGAGTGAACTCATATTTTATAACTACTATTTTAATTACTTATTACATACCTCTCAAAACAATCTACAACAGGATTTTGTTGTTGTTGTTTTAACAAATGGAGAAAATGAGACATAAAATTGGCACATAAAAGCATGTTGCATAGCCAAGTGTAAGCCTCAGCTTTTTATCTTCCTAAGTCTATATCAATAACTAGACTGCAATGACTCAGAGAAGCAGATGGTAACTGATGACAGATAACTATCAGTATTTCCATTTTAGAACATTTTAGATGAGAGGAAATAAGTATGGCATTAAAAAGCCTTCTTGCTTTTAACTGCGTATTATTTCTTGAAGAAAGATTTGAAAATAATAAGTACATCAAGAAGAAATAGGATAAAGCTTTCTAGGCCAAGTAGAGGCTATGAGTAAGAGGAAGACAATAAGGGAATTAAGCACAGCAACACCTGTAAGGCAGGTAATGAGGAGCTGAGAACTCAAAGGTGGGGTGGCTTTCTACTACCCTACCATGTGTTACATGCTCCATGTGATCCATGGTGGACGGGAGTAACTGATGCTTGAGACTAAGTCAAAGAGAATGAGGAATTACAAAATGATGAATAGGGTTTAAAAACCATTGTTTAAATTAAGCTCGGATAAACTCTGTCTTAAATCTTAAAAATGCCATTATGGATTAAAACTCAGGGATGTTATAAACGTTGGAAAGACTACATATCTTAATGTCTATGAAAATGGGACTGCAAATATTATTTAGAAATATTAGAAATATTATTTCTAAGCTAGATTTTTGGTTGTCAGAAAGAATGACTTGTGAATTCAGATTTTGCTCCAAGTGATGAAGAGCTAGTGATAAAGTAAATAATAAGTGTTAGTACAGTCATTAGTCCATAAATTAATTTTTGTTGGATTCATCCAGAAAACATTATTTATTCAAGCATATCCACATATCCACTCAAATATAATTGCATGTGTATATAAAAATGATATATGCAATATATATTTAAACATATTTCTTTAGAAAACTAAATCAAATCTGAAAATTCATGTCTAAAATATTTAAATGTTCCCTATTACAGTATAACAAATTAATTTCTAATATATTCGTATATGATTCTAAATGAAATTCATTTTATCCTCTCCCAATAGAAATATATTCTTGGGGGAAGATCCAAGATGTCCGTTTAGGAACAGCTCAGAGTTGCAGCTCCCAGTGAAAGTGCAGAGGGTGAGTGGAAGCCACATTTTTATTGCCCAAAGACCAGGAGATTCCCAGGAGGAGGAGCCCCACAGGTCGCCAGTGTGGCTGTTTTGGCTGGCGCGGTTCTTTTGGTCGTCACGGCTGCTTTGCCCCGTGGGGCTGCTTTGTCGGCGCACCGGCCAGCGGTTATCCATACAAAATACACTGGTCCGGGTGCCCTTCTTGCTGGCGACTGGAGACCTGGGAAGTTGCCAATTCATCTAATTAAAGAGGGGACTGAACAGGGAGCCAGGACAGGAGATTCCTGGGCAAAAAAACACCACGAATCTCAGCGCCGCTGTTTAAGCCAGAACAGTGAGTTGTCACATGGGAAATCACACAGATCCCAGCGGCACCCTTTCAATAGGCGACTGGGATAGAGGCGGCTGTTCAACTAAAAAATTTAAAAAGGGCTCTGAGGCAGGGAGCCAGGTGATCAGGCTTGGCTGGTCCCACCCCCACAAAAGAACAGCAATCAGAAACTCTCTGGATTGAGAGTTTCACAGCAAGCGCAGCTGAACCTGGGATGGTCCAGCTCTGTGGGGGAGGGGCGTCCACCATTACTGAGGCACTTCACCACTACGGTGGTAGTCCGCCATAGCTGAGGCAGCCTGCCATTGCCAAGGCAACCCACCATTGCTGAGGCTGCCTGCCATTGCCAAGGCAACCTGCCATTACAGAAAGAGTCAGCTAATACAGAGGCGGGCCACCATTGCCAAGGCAGTTCTAACCACACCCACATAAACAAGACAGCAGGTAAGTTCACATGGCAGCTGGGCAGAGCCCACAGCAGCTCAGCAAAGCCTCTGCAGGCAGACAGTGACCAGGCTGCCTCCTTGCTGGGCAGGGCAGCCCTGAAAAAAAAAGGCAGCAGCACAATGGAAACTCATAAATAAAGCCCCAACTCCCTGGGACAGAGCACCTGGGAACAAAAAGCGGTTTATGAGTTCTGCTGCAGCAGACCTAAAGGTACCAGCCCAGCAGCTATAAATGAACAATGGAGCTCACAGCTCAGCACTTGAGCTCCTATAAAGGACAGACTGTCTCCTCAAGCAGCTCCCTGACCCCTGCATATCCAAAGAGTCACCTCATAAAGGAAAGATCAGACTGACATTTGGTGGGTATCCTTCTGGGACAAAGATAGCAGAAGAAGAAACTGGTAGCAACCCTTATGTTTCTGCAGCTGCTGCAGGCGATCCCCAGGCAAGCAGAGCCTAGAGCGGACCTCAGCAGTCCTACAGCAGAGGGGCCAGGCTGTTAGAAGGAAAACTAAGAAACAGAAATAACTTCATCATCAACAAACAGAACGTCCACTCAGAGACCCCATCTGAAAGTCAGCAACTACAAAGATGACAGGTGGATAAATCCATAAAGATGGGAAGAAACCAGTGCAAAAAGGATGAAAACACCCAAAACAAGAACACCTCTCCTCTTACAAGGGATCACAACTCCTCACCAGCAAGGGAACAAGGTTGGATGGAGAACGAGTGTGATGAAATGACAGAATCAGACTTCAGAAGGTGGGTAGTAAGAAACTTCTGTGAACTAAAAGAACATGTTCTAACCCAATGCAAAGAAACTAAGAACCTT
>NW_016107976.1:498947-589980 GCF_001604975.1 Cebus imitator | reverse complement strand
TACACACCCAATACAGGAGCTACCGGATACATAAGGCAAGTTCTTAATGACTTACAAAGAGACTTAGACTCCCACACAATTATAGTGGGAGACTTTAACACCCCATTGTCAATATTAGACAGATCAACCAAACAGAAAATTAACAAGAATATCCAGGACTTGAACTCAGACCTGGACCAAGCAAACCTAATAGACATTTACAGAACTCTCCACCCCAAATCCACAGAATGTACGTTCTTCTCAGCACCACATCACACCTACTCTAAAATTGACCACACAATTGGGAGTAAATCACTCCTCAGCAAATGCAAAAGAACAGAAATCATAACAAACAACCTCTCAGACCACAGTGCAATCAAGTTAGAACTCAGAATTCAAAAACTAACTCAGAACCGCAAGCTTCATGGAAACTGAAAAACTTGCTCTTGAATGTTGACTGGATAAACAATGAAATGAAGGCAGAAATAAAGATGTTCTTCGAAACCAACGAGAATGAAGACACAACATACAAGAATCTCTGAGACACATTGAAAGCAGTCTCTAGAGGAAAATATATAGCAATAAGTGCCCACACGAGAAGAAAGGAGAGATCTAAAATTGACACCCTATCGTCAAAATTGAAAGAGCTAGAGAAGCATGATCAAAAAATCTCAAAACCTAGCAGAAGACAAGAAATAGCTAAGATCAGAGCAGAACAGAAGGAGATAGAGTCACAAAAAACCCTTCAAAAAATCAATAAGTCCAGGAGCTGGTTTTTTGAAAAGATCAACAAAATAGACCACTAGCCTGATTAATAAAAAAGAAAAGAGAGAATAACCAAATTGATGCAATAAACAACAATAAAGGAGATATCACCACAGATCCCACAGAAATTCAAACCATCATCAGAGATTATTACAAACAACTCTATGCACATAAACATGTAAACCTCGAAGAAATGGATATTCCTGGACACTTGCCTCCTCCCAAGCCTAAACCAAGAAGAAGCCGAAACCCTGAACAGACCCATAACAAGGTCTGAAGTTGAGGCAGCAATTAAGAGCCTACCACCCAAAAAAAGCCCAGGTCCAGACGGGTTCACAGCCAAATTCTACCAGACATACAAAGAGGAGCTGGTACCATTCCTTCTGAAACTATTCCAAATAATCCAAAAAGAGGGAATCCTTCCCAAATCATTTTATGAGACCAACATCATCCGGATACCAAAACCCGGCAGAGACTCAACCACAAGAGAAAACTTCAGGCCAATATCCATGATGAACATAGACGCAAAAATCTTCAATAAAATACTGGCACCCGATTGCAACAGCAAATCAAAAAGCTTATCCACCATGATCAAGTAGGCTTCATCCCGGGGATGCAAGGCTGTTTCAACATATACAAGTCTATAAACATAATTTACCACATAAATAGAACCAAAGACAAAAACCACGTGATTATCTCAATTGATGCAGAGAAGTCCTTTGACAAAATTCAACAGCCCTTTATGCTGAAAACCGTCAATAAGCTAGGTATTGACAGAACGTATTTCAAAATAATAAAAGCTATTTACGACAAACCAAAAGCCAATATCATACTGAATGGGCAAAAACTGGAAGCATTCCCTTTGAAATCTGGCGCTTGACAAGCGTGCCCTCTCTCACCACTCCTATTCAATATAGTACTGGAAGTTCTAGCCAGAGCAATCAGGCAAGAAAAAGAAATAAAATGTATTCAAATAGGAGAGGAGGAAGTCAAATTGTCTCTATTTGCAGATGACATGATTGTATATTTAGAAAACCCCATCGTCTCAGCCCCAAATCTCCTGAAACTGATAAGCAACTTCAGCAAAGTCTCAGAATACAAAACCAATGTGCAAAAATCGCATGCATTCCTATACACCAATAACAGACTTAAAGAGAGCCAAATCAAGAACGAACTGCCATTCACAATTGCCACAAAGAGAATAAAATACCTAGGAATACAACAAACAAGGAACGTAAAGGACCTCTTCAAGGAGAACTACAAGCCACTGCTCAATGAAATAAGAAAGGACACAAACAGATGGAGAAACATTCCATGTCCATGGCTAGGAAGAATCAATATCTTGAAAATGGCCATACTGCCCAAAGTAATTTACAGATTCAATGCTATCCCCATCAAGCTACCAAGAACTGGAAAAAAACACCTTAAACTTCACATGGAACTAAAAGAGAGCCTGCATAGCCAAGTCAATTCTAAGCAAAAAGAACAAAGCAGGAGGCATCACACTACCAGACTTCAAACTATACTACAAGGCTACAGTAATCAAAACAGCATGGTACTGGCAACAAAACAGAGATATAGACCAATGGAACAGAACAGAAGCCTCAGAGGCAACACAACATATCTACAACCATCTGATCTTTGACAAACCTGACAAAAACAAGCAATGGGGAAAGGATTCCCTGTTTAATAAATGGTGTTGGGAAAACTGGCTAGCCATGTGCAGAAAGCAGAAACTGGGCCCTTTCCTGACACCTTACACTAAAATTAACTCCAGATGGATTAAAGACTTAAACATTAGACCTAACACCATAAAAATCCTACAAGAAGATCAAGGCAAAACCATTCAGGACATAGGCGTAGGCAAGGACTTCATGACCAAAACACCAAAAGCATTGGCAACAAAAGCCAAAATAGACAAATGGGACCTAATCAAACTCCACAGCGTCTGCACAGCAAAAGAAACAGTCACTAGAGTGAATCAGCAACCAACAGAACAGGAAAAAATGTTTGCAGTTTACCCATCTGACAAAGGGCTGATATCCAGAATTGAGAAAGAACTAAAACAGATTTACAAGAAAAAAAAACAAACAAGCCCATTCAAAAGTGGGCAAAGGATATGAGCAGATACTTTACAACAGAAGACATACATGAGGCCAACAAACATATGAAAAAATGCTCATCATCACTGGTCATCAGAGAAATGCAAATCAAAACTGCATTGAGAAACCATCTCACGCCAGTTAGAATGGCGTTCATTAAAAAATCTTAGAGACAACAGATGCTGGAGAGGATGTGGAGAAATAGGAACACTTTTACACTGTTGGTGGGAGTCTAAATTAGTTCAACCATGTGGAAGACAGTGTGGTGATTCCTCAAGGACCTAGAAATAGAAATTCCATTTGACCCAGCAATCCCATTACTGCATATATAGCCAAAGGATTATAAATTGTTCTACTATAAGGACATGTGCACAGGTATGTTCATTGCAGCACTATTTACAATAGCAAAGACCTGGAACCAACCCAAATGCCCATCAACGATAGACTGGACAGGGAAAATGTGGCACATATACACCATGCAATATTATGCAGCCATCAAAAATGATAAGTTTGTGTCCCTTGTAGGGTCATGGATGAACCTGGAAACCATCATTCTCAGCAAATTGACACAAGAGGAAAAGATCACTGCATGTTCTCACTCATAGGCGGGTGTTGAACAATGAGAACACATGGACACAGGGAGGGGAGCACTACACACTGGGGTCTGTTGGGGGGAAATAGGGGAGGGTCAGTGGGGGGTGGGGAGTTGGGGAGAGAGAGCATGGGGAGAAATGCCAGATATAGGTGATGGGGAGGAAGGCAGCAAATCACAGTGCCACGTGTGTACCTATGCAACAATCTTGCATGTTCTTCACATGTACCCCAAAACCTAAAATGCAATAAAATAAAAAAATAAAAAATAAATTTAAAAATTAAAAAAAAAGAAATGTATTCTCAAGTTTAACTTCCTTGACCTTTTTCTTACTTAGTAATGACAGCAAGTAACTTGCCTAGTATTTAGCAACAAAATAACATAGAAAGCACTCTAATCAGCGGGTAAAATTGTTTTTGGCAAATAATTGTTCCAGCGATTACTATGTTATATGTTAAAATTCTGTCAAAACATCATTTTGTTTTTCTTAAGAGAAAATACAGTGAAAGCAATGTCCAAACAACATAATTTGAGGCATAACAAAGGTCTACGCAGTAAATTTGACATAAAGTATTTGTTTCAGAAAATAGAAAAAAGTAAGGGAAATTTTTACGTAGATTTGAACCTAGTGGGGATCCAATTTCAAGTATATAGTGTTTACCAAGTATGATTTGTCTGACTTCTTTGTGTTAGCATTTTAAAGATTTAACTGTTTTCCTGATCTGGTAGGGGAGGAGTTGAGACAGAGAGAAATAATGAGAAAGACAGAGATAGAGATATTTAATTGTAATGTCTAAATAGTTGAAATAAAACAAGAGTCAATGTTTTTCAGACTACTGTTAATTTGATTTGCTTTACTTGCAAATTCTAAAATATTTTGCAATTGAGTAAAATTTATAATGAAACTGACCATGTCATATAAGAATTTTTGTTTTATTTGATAAATTTTCCAAAGGAAATTTTGTCATGAAAAAGTATAATAATTTTTATTTTAAAATAATACTCTATTTCCCCTCCCAGGTATTCCTTCCATGCAGTCTCTTCCTTGTCTTTAAGTGTGTGCCTCCAGGCATGCTTATTTATTTTTATTGTCTCAAGGTAACATTTAAGATGTATATTAAAGTAAATAAATCTACATTTTTTTTACTTCATTATTTCATTTACAGGGATTCAATTGTACATTCTAATTTGTTTTTATTAGCTAAAATTTAATGCATTATCTTTAATGAATTAGGCACCCACATGAACATCACAAATCATTACATTGTTTATCATCGTTGTTATGAATCCTATGAATGATTTTTTTTGGTTTTAAAGGCCTACACTCAACGTAGAAAACATTTGCTGTGTAATTTGGCCAACAGTTTCCATTCTATCTATCTGTATACTATCATGATGTCTTAAACCTCAGGAGCTGCATACTGAGTTTTTATTTCTGTTTCCTTTGAGCAAGGTAGATGGATGTTTTAGCTATTATATCGTGACAACACTTCTTTCTTTACAGTATTTGACCAAATTTGTGTATCTATGGTATTTGTAAATACATGCAATATCTTTATTTCTTAACATAAGCTTATTTAGTTTTATTCTCAGTAGGGTTTTTTTAGATTGCATAGTGTTTATATGATCTGAACTCTATATACATAAGAAGATGTGTATATTAATCCAATTATGGACTTAAAATACTTTAAAAGCATAATTACACTTATTTGCTGCAAATACCAATGTTGTAGACATTTGCTTTTTAGCAATATTTTTAAGTGCTCCATTTGTATTGCAAGGAATAAGTCTTTTGGCAACACAAACTGGTCAATAATAGGTAATGCAGGTATGCTCAGGTTAAGCCAACAATGTCTTGCATTTTCATGCTTATTTTCTGTCAACACTAATGAAGTCAACATTGCCTGAATGCTTGAATAATGAAACACATCCCTGTTTAAAAGTATGTAACTGAAAAAGAAATTAAAAAATAAAAGTTTTTTTAAGAAAATAATTATTTAAAAAAATCTATTTCCAAAGAATCTACATGAAAAAATATATATTTTCAAAAATCTATTTGAAGATAATATCTGACCCATTTAAGATTTTGTAATTTACTGATATTTGATGAAACATTTAAGATTTAGTGCATTTTGTGAGGAGTGGCAAACAAAATTGTTTAGTTTTTATTTCATTGATATGCCTTTTTCTATATTATTTCTTATTTGAAGGAGTGCATTCTATTTATTTAGTTTTTTAATTTTGGGAGTTAAAGACTGCAGTCACAGTTTTGAAATTTCCTTGTTTCTGAAAAATACCCTCCAAGTGAACATTTTCCCTTTAGCTATTTGTGACATGTTACAGTAATTCAGTTCTAAGTAAGCCATAATTTCTTCAAAGTTTTTTTTTCTTTTGCTTGTGGGATGTTTACTATAGTTTTCCAAAACAAGTTATTTTTAATACTCATTTTTTAGTGAGCTGTAATTTCATTTTATTCCCCATTGGTAATTTATCATAAGTTACGTTGTTTAATATTTTGAGGTTCTTTGATGGCCCTGTGTATGTTTATTTTGACTATTTCATATCAAAATAATAAATTCTTTCTCTTCAAACCCTGCTAAATGTTAACCCGTGATTTTATTTAACCAGTGCTGCTCTTAAGATTCTTAACTTTTAATAAATTGCTTTGTGTTTCTAGAAGTCTTCAGAAGTATGTCTTAATGTTTAAAAATTTACTATATTAAGTGCCTATTTGAATTTTCTTCTCATATAGTTTATTTAATACTCTGTGTGCACTTTAAAGCTGATATTTTATAGATTTTAAAAATTGGGTTTAGTGAATTCAAGCATTTATTTTTATCAAATTCTGCCAGAATATGAATCAATTGTAGAGTAACATAAACATATTTTTAGATTTGCAGGGATGTGCGTGAGTACGTTTCTCCAATTCCTCTGGGATAAACTCCTTAAGGCTCCATTATTTTTGTTTATTTGTCTTAGATTAAATAAATGAAATACAGGACTTCCAGGAAACAGATGAGCAAACTCAGGAGGGCAAGGAAACAAAATCTGAGAGTGCAAATTCAGCTGCAGGCCTAGAAATCAAAGGAACAAATCAAAACAGGGACCCAGAGAATACAGAATACAAAAATCATGTGTCCAAGAAGGAAATGCACTTGTGTCAGTGCTAGTATGATATTTAAAAGTGTGAGATTGGTTCAAATGTTAAATTCATTGCTATACATATTATATGTAAGTGTGTATGTGTTTACCATGCAGTCCATTCCCTTCCAGATATCTGTTTACCCCAGTGTTTCGAAAATGAAACTAACAAAACATAATGAATTGGGTGCCACCTCTCCCTTTGCACCAACAAAATTCCTTGTCTTCGAGATTTTAATTAAAACATATTAACATCTACCAACCACATTAAATGTTGAAATATTTAAATGGTTAATTTGGAAAATTATGTCAGTGATTGTCCTGACTTCAGTGTAGATCACCAACACTCAATACTTTGTATGTTTTATATAACATATGTTTACAGTAGATCTGAATGCAAAATTGTTGATTTCTTTGCAGGTCACAGACTTCAATACAGGATATCGCCTCAAAAATTTTTCATATTGAAAAAATGAATGTGAATAAGTGCATAAACATTACATGCTACTACTTGGAGAAATATGTGCAACAATATCGAGCATTAAGTTTTTCTTTTACAAAATCACAATTCCTGTAGTCTCAACTTTTGGATAGGTCACGAAAAAGTCATGCTTGTAGAATATTGATTTTTAAAGCTAATGCTCTTTCAAATTTATACAATTGAAAGCAAGTCTTTTGGAAATGGACCAGTTCCTTTTTATTTTCAGTTCTGTGCTTGAAATTTTTAATACTTTATTCTTAAGGCCATTTTTTTAATACTTTATTCTTAAGGCCATAATTGGGGTGAAAAGTTAGGATCTGAAAAACTTCTGGTGGTGTCTTTTTGATTTCTGACATTTTGTAGTTAAATGATAAATGATGAAAAATTCAGAAGAAGAGGTTTTGTGAGGGTCCCAGGCTTTGGAACACTCTGTTCCTCCAGCTCTGACAAAGACTTAAGTAAGAACATTTAGAAAAAATTCAAAAGATAGCCCTTCATTGGTATTCTGTCTATACTGAGTCAAACTAATTCTTATTTTGAATTAGGCTTTGTCTGTGTAAAGACATAGGATACAAAAACCTGATTTATATGCAAATTAAATGTAGAGTCATTTACAATGATATATGCATATACACATGTCATATATATATTGTATGCATATATTTATATAATAAAATAAGATATGCTTAAATACTTATACGATTCTACTATACTTCTCATTTATCTGGGGTTTATTGATTCTAGAGTTTTAAAATTGAAGGTGTATATTTTTTACTCAGATGTTATTATGAATATCAACTGATTTATTTATGGATCATGCTGATTAAGAAGCAAACCACACAGTTCAGAAGATGGTCATTAAAACTGTTTTTCACTTCTTTTATGAATTTGGATCAAACTATATGTTTCACATATATTATTTTATTTTGGGGAAAAGGCAGTTGAAAAATATGGTCCAATGTTATATATTCACAGTACTCATTTCTTTTTGCTAAAATGATAATAATCTCAATGAAGAAACAAACACACAAAAAAAGCAAACTGCTTATGCTGCTATAAGCAACAGTGTAGAATAATAGAATGGTTGTAGGTTCTTGAGACAGATGTCTAAGTACAAATCTCAGCTGCATAACTTAATAGGGGTGACTTTGAGCCATTCAACTAACTTTTCTGTGCCTCAATATCCTCCAGAGTAAAGCAGAAATAACAGTATCCACCTCAGAAGAATGAAGTTAGGAGTAAACATGTTCATTTCTGCAAAGATTGCTGCAAACACTTTATACAAACTGAACACACAATAAATGTTAACTTTTTTTGCCTTATTAATATTTAAGCAGACAAATGATTCACTCATTTCTACAGTCCACGAATATAAATTAAACTTCAATAATATTAAGCCTGTTTTTGGTGCTGAATACATAAATTCGTTTCAATCAAGCTTCTTTTTTCCTAGCTGAAATTTACTCTAGCTAAATAAATTAGAAAAATACATGTATTGAATATACATAAAGTGGATCAAAGTATTTGAAGATAAATGAAACAGCAAATATTTTAAGAAGTAACTGAAACAACAGTAAAGGTTTGAGGAGTAGTAGATGGAGCACATTGCTCCTGAGGTTATCACTACAAAGTTCTGCTGATGCTACGACTCTGGACGCCAGTGCTGCGGATATGCCAGTCTCACTGGTGGAATCGTAACAACATCAACGACAAGAACAAAACTCTAATAATTTCTCTGAATTACACATCTAATTTCACAGTTTCAGAAGGAAACATTTGATTTGATGAGATAATAAACCTAAGATTAACCAGGTTATTGGGGGAATACCATACTTTTCCTCAGGAGCTTATTATTTGATTGGAAAAGAATTAGAAATAAAATTATAATTTGTGGCTGGGCTCAGTGGCTCACCCCTGCAGTCCCAGCACTTTGGGAGGCTGATGAGGGTGAGTCATGAGGTTAGGAGTTCGAGACCAGCCTGGCCAGTATGGTAAAACCCTCTCTCTACTACAAATATAAAAAATTAGCTGGTCATGATATTGTGCACCTGTAACCACAGCTACTCAGGAGGCTGAGGCAGAAGAATTGCTTGAACCCAGGAGGAGGAGGTTGCAGTGAGCCGAGATCTTGCCACTGCACTGCAACCTGAGTGACAAATGAGACTCTATTTCAAAAACAACAGCAACAAAAAATTGTAATTTGTAAGAATGTGGTAAAGATATAACTATAGAAGTGAGAATTCATCTGCGGACATCAAGAATATATAAAATAATTCTAACTGAGTCAAAGAATAGTTTGATAATGAAGCAAATTTTGAGCAAATTACCTCTTATAGTATTTGGAGGAAATCAGCTCAAAAGTATTATATGCCAGAGAGAAAGAGTGATCCAAGAAAGAGGTAGATGTAACTAATGCTGTGTATACATAAAATCAAATATAATTATTTTCACTGGATCTCAATGTGAAGGGTTTGTGTGTGTCTGTTAAGGACAAGTATGTGTGTATAATGACAATTGAGCTTGAGGTAGTAGTGTTCAAGGCCATAGACCTTATCCTAGAATGTTGTGCAAGTATTATATCGCTGAAGATTTTACAAATGAAACATGTGAATTTTTATAGGAACATTAAGTCAATAATTGGAAAACTCACCTGGGCAATGGGAGTTAGAATAATATTCTAGGCAAGAAATGACATATGTCCATGAAAAGACACTAAGCGTGACCTATGTAAGAAATGTTTAGTAAAAATACATTGATATAGTATAAATACTGTACAAATACTGTATTAACAGCTTTATGCTAATAGAGAAAAGTATCTATAGCTTTGAAATTTAGAGTTTTATAGAATGGCAGTGTGACTTGTCAAGAGATAACCAAGCAGAAGTGCATGTTTACAAGGTATTTTGGTTTGGAATATTTTGAGTTTGAAGTATTTGCTTGGAATGGCAAGTTGCACATATAAACCTAAAAAAAGAAAAAATTTATATCCGAGAAATATATAATCCATTAATAAATAGTATTTAAAATATCATTAAAACTTTCCAATTTGGTGAAAGCAATGAGAAGTGTACTGGTGAGTCTAAGGAACCCTGTTGTCATGGGTCAACCTCCCTCCTGTCTCAGCTGCTGCTGACTTAGTGCAGGAAAAAGAAATGTTGAAAATGGTTTAGGGTTGAGGCCAGGAAAAAACGAACTTGGCCAGCAAAGTATTTAACTATTTCTATTACATCCAGGTGAATTATTATCTATACAACCCTCAATAACCTGGTATCTAAGAGTAAAATGTTAGAGTAATCTAAGATTATTATTTACCATATCTGTGTACTTGTTTTTTTACTCCATGTTCAGAACATATCCATAAGCAGACATGTTTTTACATCTTTATAGTAAACACTGATTTTGAGGAATCATAGCTTTGATTTGTTCTGTTTTTCTGTTTTGCTAATGGAACATTCTGGTTGTTTTGTAGCCACCCCTCTTCCCAGTAGAACACCATGGTTGTTTCCTCTTGTACTCCCAGGGCATTTCAGAGCATGTCTTTTACATTTTTAAAACCCTTTAGCAGCTTTCAATCACGTCTAAAGTAAAAGCCAATTTCTTTATCAAGTCTCATTATTTGTTTATTTACTTATGGTACTCTCCCTGCTATCTAATTCTACAACATCATCTTTTTACCATTCTCCTCCTGTTAACTCCAGTCCAGCCACACCTGCTTCTTTCAGTTTTTCAAGGATGCCGATTTCTTTTTGTCTTAGGTTCTCTAAAAATGCTGATTCCTATATTCCAGGAATTATTTTCCCATATTTTCACATAGGTCACTCCTCAACCAGCTGGTCCCTGTTCAAAAGTCTCTTTCTCTAGAATGCTCTCTAAAACCTTTACCAAAACGTTGCCATCCCATTTCACTTACTTTCTATTTTCCGCCCCTGATTAATATCTTCATGGCCCATTACTACATAAAATATCAGGTATGTATATGTATACTTATTTAATATTTGTGGACTCTCTTCCTTACTCACTGCTGTTTCACCAACATTTACAACAGGTTTGGCACATATTTGCGACTCATTAAATAATTAATAAACTGAATGGCTGTACCAAAATCATCGCAAACGCTTTACTGGCACGTGGGTGGAAGCTAATCCAGTGACATTATTTGAAATTAAACATATCTAGATATACCTTTATTTAAATATTTGTGTGATATATTTTAAACATGAATTAGAAAGTAACTGTAGCAGAATATGTGCTTGTTCTGGTCTTACTCTCTTACAGGACTAATTACATACTTTCCTTTGGTTTTGCTAAATGTTTTGTCATTCTGTCTACTTACATTGTGAATTTCCTAAGCTATGGACAAAGGAACACATGTATATACACTCACATATACACATATGTATTTATATATGTGGAGTATATATATTATAATCAAATATATTAATATTGTAATCAAATATTAGTTGCAGAACACTGGGGCTCTGAGATGTTAACTTTTCAATTCAAAAAGTAAATAAAATACCTGGGATTTCATTTCACACCTTTCTGGTCAATAGCTGGTAATAATTTCCATTAAGATTTGTTAACGATGACCTATTCCTTCTCTATATAGTGTTTATAATTAATAGTTTATGTAATTCTCAAGAAGTATATATTGTAAGAATATAAAGTGATATTTTTTTACACTGGCCATTCAGTTAGTCTGATCTTGGCAGAGCAGTATTTAAAATCCCCAAAATTGTTCGGTCATAAGCACCTTGCGCACAATTGCACATTTAATGCATCTCATTTGTCTTAAATTGCAGTTAGACAGCATCCTGACCTTCTATTCACGGGGTGGATAATTGACTAAGTGAGTTGAGAAAACCATTTGTTTGACCTCTGTGGGAGGGAGTTTCATCAGTCTTCTGGCACCAGAAGGAACAAAGTTGTGATTAAATAACCGCAACCTCCAACAGCTCTGAACACATTCCTCTGACTCACGTGCTGCAGTTTTGTGCCAATGCGTCTGCTCCTGACCAGGCACATTCTGTTACCCTCTCCAGCCATAACTCAATCTTGTAACGGGTGCCACCATCCTCATAACTGAATCTGGCTCAGAACCCAATATCTGCTTTCCTTCTGGCACAAAAACCTCCTTCTCATTCCAACCTCATTCCCTTTCCATGCCTAGCCTCTGCTTTTATGTTGGTACCCTTCCAAATAACAATTCTAATCCTTTTTCCTGTTGTGAGTTAAATTTTCCTCATTGATCTGATTTCAAGACTCTGATTATCTCTTCTTTTCTTTCTTCTCTTCTTTCTCATTACTCTAATTAGTATTTATTTTATGTTTATATTTTTTGCCTATATCCAAAAATATAATGTTTCTAAATACTAAAATCTACCAAAACTTTTGTTGATAAAATATTTGCAGGTCATATAAAAAAGAGTCACATTTGGGTATTTCTATATGACATATACGAGCAGATTACAGTACCTCAAGCATCTCAGTGTAGAACCTAAAGAAGATATGATAACACATTATATTATGTAAAATTTTCTGCATAAGTTTAACATATGAGGGGCATTTGACTAGAGTCAAATTTTGAGTCAAATTTTCAAAATATATAGAAATTCAAGGGAAGCTGAGGAATCTCATTTTTATCTCCAATTAATGTAGATTAATTAGAAGTATGTATCAATTTAATTAAAAAAAATTTCTGAAAGACTGCATGAATGCTGGAATTTCTGATTTGAATTTTCCAGCTGTAAGTATATACTTTTACACTAAACATTTACAATCACATCCTTACACACACACACACACACACACACAAACACACACTCCTTAAAAACTATTTATTTGGATTTTTTTCACCCTATAACCTTTAATCATCATTAGTCCACTTGAGGCTTGTGCCTACTTATTTAACAAATATTTATTATTTGGTCACTTTTTCACTCCTTGAGGGGACCTCCTTCCTTGGAAATTATGTATTTTAGTTCTTTTATCTCAAAAATCCATTCTCCAAATGGCTCTGATTATATTATTTTCTATTTATATTGCTCCATGTTATATTTTGATTTAGATTGTTTAATGTCTTGCTCTCAGAGGTCTAGTATATTTTCTTGGTCTTGTTAAATTTTTAAATATAAATATAGGTAAGAATTTCAAGTTATATTATTATACTTCAGATATAGTATAGTGCATAAATGCATATATATGTAAACATATGTAAATTGTAAATATAGAAGGAATGACGTTGTTCTTCAGTGAAAGAAACAAAAATGAGAAAATAAGAACAAATATTAAGTGGGAGGACAAAATGGAATTGGAGATTACAAGAAGCATAGTGTTTGTTTATGTTGGGAGAACATGGTAGGTATATGATAATGCTATAATTCAAGCTGGTAATTTAAAAGGGATACATAGAGACAGTTTGTGTTTTGGCAGGAGGCACAGAGAAATAACAATTTTATTTTTTATTTATTTATTTTTTTTGAAACAGAGTCTCACTCTGTCGCCCAGGCTGGACTGCAGTGGCACAATCTCGGCTCATTGCAACCTCCCCCTCCCGGGTTCAAGTGATTCTCCTGCCTCAGCCTCCAGAATAGCTGAGATTACATGTGTACACCACCGTGCCCAGCTAAATTTTGTGTTTTCAGTAGAGACTGGGCTTCACCATATTGGCCAGGCTGGTCTTGAATTCCTGACCTCATGATCCACACCTCAGCCTCCCCAAGTGCTGGGATTACAAGCGTGAGCCACCATGCCCTGCCAGAAAGAACAAAATTTAACATAACACTGCCATTAGGGTATTCCATTACTGGTCTCTAACTCAATTTTTTAAATGTGATATTCTCAATTGCAGCACACTTTCACAATATTCATGCAATTAAAACTAATATTAATATGGTTTAATCTCCACTACTTTTGTGGCTTCATTACCCCTCGATCTGCTTTACTTTAAGACTAGCACTCTTTGAAAGCTCTTATCGTCAAGAAGTAATTAAAGCAAAGTGGAGAATGGAGAAGCACTTGTTTTGTAAAATATAGAAATATTTTCATGTTATAAATATTTTACTAGACGAAGTTCAAGTAACTAGCAATCTGTCATGAATTAATATGTTTAATTATTTTTTGATAACATCTAAAAAAAGTATATCAAAAATGGGCTATATTTTTCAGATATCTTTAAGGTTGTTATGTTTGCACAGTGACAAAACATATAAGACAGTATTCTTGGTATATAGGCATGTATAAATATATTAATGTATCAGGCAAATACATTTAACCACATATTTACTATATATGGTTAAATGGTAAAATAAAAGATGAAGAAAATTAAAATATAAGCAGACTGACAATTGAAATTGAAAGCTGTATTCTTTGTAAAAAGAATATGATTGCTTCTTTTTATGTAAATTGATATTAAGTACAAAATTAGTCATTTTCAGCAACTAAATGTCTTGTTAGCCTCTAATACATATTAAATAAACAAATACTGTTTTATCTGGCTTTGCAAGTGACAAATCTGACTGCTAATTTACGTAACAACAAACATTCTGCTATTCACATAGACAGTGGCTTTCAAATATTATTAAAATATGGCAGTCCTTTGTTTTCATTAATTCTTTCTAGTTAAACACAATACATAAAATATATAAAAGCAGGACACTTGTCCCTGGTCAAGGAAATAAGAGAAAGAGGGAAGTTTAACAAGCATATGTTATTACAAAAAACACATTTCATTAAACACTTCCCTGAAACTTCAGGTAGTATTTTTTGCTTTGATTTTTTCCCTCGACCCCCATTTAGCATAAAATAGAGTGAACTTGTTCCTAATCATCTGAAAATCCTGGATGACTTAACGGGTAAATCTACATAAATAAAGAAAAGAAATAGGTCACAGAACCAAAAATTGTATATGATAGCTCATTAATAAAGTATAAGAAATAAGCAAAATGTTTGTTCCTTTGATGATTCAGATTAATATCTCCTGTCTTATAATGATTTGAGATCATATGAATATTCAGAAAGATTGTTGAGATTTGGCTAACTTTGACAAACTAAATAATACCATTAAGCTAAATAATCTCACCTGTAAATTTAAAATGCAGAATCCTAAGAAAAAAAAAAAGGCAGAGGATATTCAGTTAAAAATCTTACCCCTTTGGCTAAAAGGCAAAACGCATGCTGATAATTAATATTATCCTACTCTTTTTTTTTGAATGCCTCAATTTCTTATTCATTTATTTTTAATTGTTGTAAAAATGAACATAACATGAAATTTATCATTTTAGACATTTTTAAGTTTTGATAATGTTAGGTGTATTCACATTGTTGTGAATGTATCTCTAGAAATTTTTTATCTTGCAGAACTGGCTCTATAGCCATTGAACACAAAAACCTGATTTACCACTACCCCTCCCAGCCTCTTTTATGTACAGTTCTAATTTCTGCATCTATGAATTTCAATACCTCAGATACCTCATATAATTGGAATCACACAATATTTGTCTTTTTGTTACTGCTTTAATTAATTTAGCATAATGTTCTTAATATTCATCCATGCAGTAACATGTGACAGGATTTTTCATTCTTAAAGTGTAGTAACATTCCATTATATATGTATATACCACATTTTCTTTTTTTTAAAAGTGCACTTTAGGTTCTGGAGTACATGTGCAGATCATGCAGGATTGTTGCATAATTACATACATGGCAAGGTAGTTTTATCCCTCCACCTATATGTCACCTATATCTGGCATTTCTCCACATGTTGTCTCTCCCCATTCTTCCCACCCGCAGCTGTTCCTCCCCATCCCCCTACAACAGACCCCAGTGTGTGATGCTCCCCTCCCTGTGTCCATGTGTTCTCATTGTTCAACACCCACCTATGAGTAAGAATATGCAGTGTTTGATTTTCTGTTCTTGTGCCTGTTTTCTGAGAATGATGGTTTCCAGATTCATCCATTTCCCTACAAAGGACACGAACTCATCATTTTTTATGGCTGCATAGTATTCCATGAAGTATATGTGCCACATTTTCCCTGTCCAGTTTATCAGTGGTGGGCATTGGGTTGGCTCCAGGTCTTTGCTATTGTAAACAGTGCCACAATGAACATACATGTGCATGTGTCTTTTTGATAGAATGATTTATAATCCTTTGGATATATACCCAGTAATGAGATTGCTGGGTCAAATGGAATTTCTATTTCTAGGTCCTTGAGGAATCACCACAATGGCTGAATCACCACAATCTTCCACAATGGCTGAACTAATTTACACTCCCATCAACAGTGTAAAAGTGTTCCTATTTCTCCACATCCTCTCCAGCATCTGTTGTCTCCAGCTTTTTGATGATCGCCATTCTAACTGGCATGAGGTGATATCTCAATGTGGTTTTGGTTTTCGTTTCTCTAATGATCAGTAATGATGAGCATTTTTTCATATGTTTGTTGGCCTCATATATGTCTTATTTTGAAAAGTGTCCTTTCATATCCTTCGCCCATTATTGAATGGGTTTGTTTGTTTTTTTCTTGTAAATTTGTTTTAGTTCTTTGTAGATTCTGGATGTTCTTTTAAAAGATATTATACAGCTAACCCTATACACTAATTAGTAATTGGTAAGAATGTGTTGCCTTAGGAAGGTTGACTACAAACTTCAGTACTTTGTGCTTAGAAAAGGTAGATAAAATTTAAAACTATGCAAATGAAGACTCCTGTGAATGTTGCAGATGAGGGAAATACTGCCTCATGTCCTTTAAGTTTGAGCAAAGTAATATACTTGAGGCTTCAATGCAATATATTTAAGACAGAGTAAAATAGAATGTACATGATAGATAGTAAGTCGATATCCACATTTTAAATCAGAAGTTATTTCAGGCAGAAATTATATTTATTATGATCTGAATGATGGCATGCATGACAGCCATTAATATCTCTGAATGGTCTTGAGCTGTATGTAGCTGTTTAAATTATTTAAGAGAAAAACAACAACATTGTGTTTCTTATTACAACCTATGGAGTTGCCATTAGAGACAAGTTCAAAAGCTGAACTGGTTGGCCAATTTTGAAATTTCCTCATTATTGTTATATTTCATGAAAAATTTCCCTATATATATAAATAGAAGTAAATCTAATTTTCTATTTTGTGGCTAGGAGAACTCAATCTCTTTTCAAAATGTGGAAAGCTACTTTGAAGCTTCCTGAGACATTATAATTCAGTTATTCTTGTACAGTTGGCTAAAAACATATACCAGTCTTTTTGCTTAAGAACCAATCAAGGGAAAAAATGTAGAAATTTAGTAAAATTCAATTTTAAGTGTCCATAAATGACAGCACATTCGCACTCATTCATTTACATGTTTTCTATGCCTGTTTTTTATGCTAAATCTGTAGTGTTTAGTAATGGCAAATGATACCATATGGTCCACAAAGCCTAAAATAGCCACTATCTGTACCTTTACAGAAAAAAAGGAGCTGACTCTTTTTTTGACCTCTGGTCTAAGTCAAGGCTGTCCCGCAAGACATAAGGTACAATCCTTTTTCTACATGTGGTCAGAAAGAATCTGAAAAATACAGAGTCAGTCATTATCACCAGGACCATTCTAACCTTGTACAACCTTTCAGGCTTTAGTCAAGGGTGGTACATTTTCAGTGAATCCTTAGTGAATTGGTGGTCTGCAAGAGCAAGAGCTCTCATGTGGATCCCAGCACCAGATGCATCTCAGGAATTACCAATCTCTGAAATAGAGAAACAAGAAAAGGGAAAGGCATTGATTTAGGACCAAATTCTTAGTATCTTCCATTTTTTCCAGGATAAGAAATGTGTATCCTACTCTCCGTTTTCTTTAGCAATGTTGTCATTACTGTGAACACAATGCAATACCTGAATTTCTCTAAGAATTCAATTACTTTATCTGATTCTGGATCCCGTACCATGTGTTCAGTGTTTCACTCTGTCCCCAAGAAGACATTTGCTAGCAGTAACTAAGAAGAGCTAATGCATTTTGAAAGATTACAATGTGATACACACTTTTCTAAGCTCTTTATATACTACCTCAGTTCATCTTCACAAAGGTATTCTACAGTAGTTTTATTATTATTATTCCAGAAGATAACATAAGCTGAATTACTTTAAGTAAATTTATGCAATACAGCTGTGGCAGTACTTGCTTTAAACTTAAAATTGTATAACCTTGAAATTATTTTCTCTTATTTCTCAACTTTTATGTAGTAGACAATGTTTTTCTGTGTTTGCCATGGGTATTATACTGATTAATTAACATGAGATTACAAACTATGCATATTATAATATTATCATTATACATAGTACGGTATTTTCCAAAAGTATTGAATATTTGTCCAAATTATAATTTATAAATATTAAAATACACAATAATTTTTAAATATTGAAAGTTATAATATTAAAGACTTCAAAATACAAATAAAATATTTGTTACTTTAGATAAACTAATTTTTCTTAATATTTATTTTAAGTTTCAGGGGTACATGTGCAGGTTTGTATTATAGGTAAGCTCATGTCATGGGATTTTGCTGTACAGATTATTTCATCACCCAAGTATTGAGCCTAGTACTCGATAGTTATTTTTTTCTGCTCCTCTCCCTCCTCCTATCCTCCACCCTCAAGCAGGCCCTAAAGTTTATTGTTCCCTTCTTTGTGTTCATGAGTTCTTATCATTTAGTTTCTACTTTTTCTTAACATATCAGGTATGATCCTAAATATTAAAGGTTTTTGATTTTTTTCCTTTACTTTCTCTATTATTAATGTTCCTTGTCCAAGTAAGAAAGTCAAACTTCTACAATTCACCTTCAGTTTATTCTAGGAAAAATCTTACTGGATTCTCTCACAGTGTTCTGAGGGTTTTTAATGCTGGAATTATTTGCATAATTGAACAGATTATGTGGTTGAACTAATTTACATTCCCATCACCGATGTATAAGCATTCCTTTTTCTCCACAGCCTCACCAAAATCTATTATTTTTTTGACTTTGTATAATAGTCATTCTGATTGGTGTAAAATGGTATATCATTGTAGCTATGATTTCTGTTTCTCTAATGATTAGTGATGTTGAGCATTTTTTTATACGTTTGTTGGCTAATTGTATGTCTTTGAGAAGTGTTTGTTCCTATCCTTTGCTCATTTCTTAATAAGATGATTATGACTTCTTTGTTGAATCCTTCAAGTTCATTGTAAATTTTGAATATTAGACCTCGTCTTGGCACGTGTATACCTATGTAATGAACCTGCATGTTCTCTACATGTACTCCAGAACTTAAAGTATAATAACTAAAAAAAAAAAAATTTAAGTAAATTAAAATTAAAATTTAAAAAATAAATATGCTGAAAAAGAAATTCTGTAAATTGTTAGTTTACTCTGTTCACAGTTTCTTTTGCTGTGTAGTAACTGAAATTTAATTAGGTCCTACTTGTCAATTTTTGTTTTTTGAACACTTAGCCAAAAATACTTTGTCAAGGCCAGTGTTATGAAGCATATTTTCTGTTTTCTTCTAGGATTTGTATTGCTTGAGCTCTTACATTTAAATCTTTAATTTATCTCAAGTTAATTTTTGTAAATGGTAAAAGGTAGGTATCGTGTTTTGCTCTTTTGCCTACAGGTAACCAGTTTTCCCAGCACCATTTATTGAATAGGAAGTCCTTTCCCAGTACTTGTGCTCATTAACTTTTTCAGTGGTCACGTGGTTGTAACTGCATGGCTTTATTTCTGAGATTTTTGTTCAATTGGTCTATGTATCTGTTTTTGTACCAGTACTATGCTATTTGGGTTACTGTAGACTTATAATACAGTTTGGAGTCTGAATAGTGTGCCAAAATCCTCAATAAAACACCAGCAAACCGAATCTAGCAGTACATAGGTAATTCATCATAATCAAGTAGGATTTATTCCTGGGTTAAAAGGTTGGTTCAACATATTGATGTTAATAAGTGTGATTCATCACATAAGCAGAATTCAAAACAAAAGCCATATGATCATCTCAATAGATGCAGAGAAAACTTTCAGTAAAATCCAACATCTTTTCTTAATAAAACCCTTTACAGACTCAGCATCAAAAGAGCATATCTCAAAATAACAAGAACCATCTATGACAAAACCACAACCAACATCATACTGAAAGGCGAAAACTGGAGGCATTCCCCTTGAGAACCTGAACAAGACAAGGATACCCACTATCACTACTCCTATTCAACATGGTACTGAAAGTCCTAGCCAGAGAGATCAGGCAGGAGAAATAAATAAAAGGCATTCAGATAGGAAAAGAAGAAGTCAAACTATCTCTCTTAGCAGATGATATGATTTTTATACCTAGAAAACCCTAAAAACTCTGCCAAAATGCTCTGGAACTG
This sequence comes from Cebus imitator, assembly GCF_001604975.1. NCBI lineage: Eukaryota > Metazoa > Chordata > Mammalia > Primates > Cebidae > Cebus > Cebus imitator. Next base: position 569,547 of record NW_016107976.1, on the reverse strand, counting down.
ATAAACTTAACTTCAGTAAAGTTGCAGAATACAAAATAAATGCACAAAAATCAGTAGCATTCCTACACACCAATAATGTTCAACCTAAAGGTCAGATGAAGAATACAATCTCATTTACAATAGAAACAAAAAAAAATGAAACACCTAGGAATACAGCTAATCAAGTAGGTGAAAGATTTTTATAAAGAGAACTATAAACACTGCTAAAATATATTAGGAGTAACACAAACAAATGAAAAACACTCCATCCTCATGAACTGGAAGAATCAATATTGTATGACTTTTACATAGTAAGTATAACAGATTCATTTTTCTATTTAAACACGATACTTATATTTATACTTGTATGTCATCATAATGAAATAATTTGCATAGATTCAGGGGATTTATTTCAATTGGTAAAATTTTCAGACCTTACAAGATTGCTATTTCTACCACTAAACAGCTGAAAACACTTTCCAATGTCCTAGGTATTATATTAAATATTGTATAAATTAACATTATAAATGCTTCAATATCTGTCCATGAAAAGACTCCAGTTATAATTAAAGCTTTTTGTTTAACCTTATATAACAACTTAGAAAGTTAACCCTATAATTCGGAAATTTATCAGTTTATTTCTATACTTATCTTGGCTACCCTTAGGCAAACGCAATTTTCATTGTCTCTTTCCTTCTCCCAGATAAACTAAGAATCTTTGAAAGTCTTAACTCTGTTCACACTCTAGTGTCTTACTATATACTCTTTCCAGTATTTTAAATCTACTTTTACTTAAAATTTTATGACTCTCATTGTAGGCATTTCACTTGTGCTTCAATTTACCTGCATAATTGGCAATATCTTTTCTAACTGCTGCTGTTTGCAGTTTATTCTTTTAAATTTAATTTCTTTCTTTCTGAAGTATGAACTTTATAATCTTTTTTAAGGGCATGCTTTTTTAAAATTATCTCTTTTATTATTTTACCTAAAAATTCTTTTTCCCAAAAATGCATTCATACTTTAGGTGAATAAAAACAGTTTGTGTTGCAGATTTTTCCTCCAACATTTTAAAGATATTACTCTGTATCAATTGTTTAGTTGAAGCATCTGCTTTCAGAATGCTACTTTTCTTTACAACTTCCTTTAACACATTCAATATGTCATTGGAATTATGCTTTCTTATTACCTTAGGAATTTGTTGGAATTCCTAAATCCAAGTTCTAAATTTTTACTAAATTTTGCAAAATTCTTGGTCATTATAACTTTATTATTTTCCCCATTCTTTACTCTTCTTACCTACTAGAAGTCCTATGGTCTATCATTTTTTTGTATTCTGTGTGTCTCTTATTCTCCTTTATATTTTTTATATTATTATATATATATGATATATATATCATATATATATATCAGAGAATATATATAATTAATATATAAATTATATATATACAATTACATATTATTCCTCTGAGATAATTATCTCTAAGAGATAATTATCTCAGAGGAATAATATGTAATTATAAAGATATACCTCAGTACACAAATTCTATTAACAGCTATATTAATTTGTTTTATATACATCATTGAACTTAGGTTTTAATTAAACTATTCTTCATGCTCATTGCAAGAATTTACAGTTTGGTTTTTCTTAAAAACATCTATACTACGTTGATACCACTTTGTTCATTTGAGATTCTACCACTTAAACTTAATCACGGTAAACATGCTTATATTCTTTTATCAATATATTTGTAGTTTCAATAATTAAATTTTCTGTAAGCCTACCTTTACCGCTTACTCTTTCTGCTGATTTTCATGATAGATTATTTCCTTTTGAGGATTATAATTTATAATTAAGAGTTTGTATTCATTAGGGCTTTATCTGTGGAAATCTTTGTGCCTGATATGAGGGTATGTCTCTCCAGAGACATTTTTGTTTCAGTTTCCATTTGATTACCTAGGTGTTATCAACAAGAATTTGCATCAGTATTTATTTTGTTGCTTGCGATTAACCGAATCATCCATTTTTTAAATGAAAACCTCAAAACCATCTGTATTAGTCTTTTCTCGTGTTGCTGCTAAAGACATACCCGATACTTAGTAATTTATAAAAGAAAGAGGCTTAATTGATTCACAGTTCTACATGGTTGGGGAGGCCTGAGGGTCATGGTAGAAGGCTAAGAAGGAGAAAAGTCACATCTTACGTGGTGGCAGGGAAGAGAGTATGTGTAGGGGAACTGCCTTTATAAAACCATCAGATCTCATATGACTTATCCACTGTCATGGGAACAGGATGGGAAAACCCACACACATGATTCAATTACCTCCCACAGGGTCTCTCTCATGACACATAGGGATAATGAGAACTACAATTCAGGATGAGATTTGAGTGGGGACACAGCTAAACTATTTCACCACCTAAGGTCAGAATAGGATATATTAATTCTCATATAAATTTGTTTTAGTCACCCAGACAAGCATTAATGTTTTCCTCATTGAAAGTGGGTATATTTTTGTAATTCCCATTTTTATAAATAATATAATTTTGTGTCTTTCTACATTTGTTAGCTAAGTTGTAGATATTTTTGTTACAAATATTGGCAAATAGAGGGCAAATATATATAGGCAAATTATATATAATTTATATATATATATTATATATAATTAAATATATATATTTATATAATTATATAAATATCCTTAGGAATAACTGGTTTCTGCCAATTGTGGCAGAATATAATTTCTGCAAATTATATATATATATATATATATATATATCTTATATATATATATATAATTCAGAAGTATTATGAGTTCAATTTTAGCTCATTGCAATAGAGTGAATATAGCAATAAAAGGAGCAACATAAACTTTTTGGTTTTGCAATGTATATAAAAGTTGCATTTACACTATACCGTAGTCTATTAAATATGCAATAGCATTATGCCCAAAAAAGCAATGGCCATACCTTGATTTTAAAATACTAAAAGGTAGCTAAAAATGCTAATGATCTTCTGAACCTTAGCCCTACACTTTTTGCTAGTGAATGGTCTTGCCTGGATGTTCAGTCCTGTTGACTGATTATGGAGGTGGTTGCTGAAGGTTAGAGAGGCCCTGGCAATTTCTTGAGATAAGAAAACAATAAAGTTTGCTCTATCAATTGACTCTTCCTGCCACGCAGCTATGACTTGCAAGCAGTCTGGCCAGCCTTTTGCTACTGCATTAATTTTCTTAGGTATGTCACCGAGTCAGGGTGAGAACCCCCAGTGCCACTCCTGACTATTCCATAACCTACAGGGAGAAGTCGTTCCCTGTAGGAAGGTTTAGAGCTGGATCCTGTAGTAGTGCCTGTTTCAGGGTCTGAAAGGCCGCCTCAGCTACAGGGTCCCATTGTATTAGATGGGTGTTAGCTTTTTTGGTTTCCTTAATCAGAGTATATAGAGGGTTGTCTATTTCACCATACCTGGCAATACACAATTGGCAGGAACGAGTTATTCCTAAGGATCCCCGTAACTGTCTTAAGGTTTTTGGACAGGAGAAGGCCAGTATGGGTTGGAGACATTCTCCATCAAGGGCCCGAGTGCCCTTAGACAAGACAAGCCCTGGGTATTTTACCTCTTACCTACAAAGTTGGGCTTTTGACTTGAAAACCTTATATCCACAGAAGACTAGGAAGTTTAGGAGGTCCTGGGTGGCCTGCTGACACTGGGTTTATGAGTTAGCAGTTGAAAGTAAGTCATCCATATATTGAAGAACCAGGGTATTTGGATATGAAAAATGACTAAGGTCCTGAGCTAGAGCCTGGCCAAACAGATTGGGGCAATCTTAAAAGCCCTGGGATAACACTGTTCAGGTGAGCTGAGAATTCTGGTCTAAAGGGTCTTCAAAGGTGGACAGAAACTGGGAGTCAGGCTGTAACGGAACACAGAGAAAAGCATCCTTAAGGTTCAGGACTGTGAACCATTGTGCCTCTCCTGGTATTTGAGAGAGCAAGGTGTATGGGTTGGGTACGGCTTGGTATAAAGGGACCATAGCTTCATCAATAAGTCTGAGATCCTGCATTAGCCTCCATCGTCCATTAGGCTTTTGTACTCCTAAAATTGAAGTATTACAAGGGCTGTTACAGGACCTCACTAGACCCTGAGCTTTTAGGTTCCTTATAATATCCTGCAGCCCCTTTTTAGCTTCTGGTCTTAGGTGGTACTGTCTTTGGTAAGGAAAAGAGGTGGGATCCTTTAGCCTTATTCAAATTGGGCAGACATTCTTTGACCACTCAAATTGTCCCTCCATTGCCCAAACCTCAGGATTAATCCCTTTTTAAATAATGGGCAGTAGAGAGGGATTTTCTCCCTGATGATGTTCATATAGATAATTGTTCCTACTCTGGCTAACAGGTCGTGCCCTAGTAAGGGAGTGGGACTTTCTGGAAGGATGAGGGAGGTGTGGAGAAGAGTACGTCTCCCCAGGTACAGCTTAGGGGCTGGGAGAAATAGCAGGACACTGCTTGTCCTAGGACTCCTTGGACAGTTACAGACTTGGAGGACAACGTTCCAGGACAGGAAAGCCAAACTGAGAAGGCTGTGCCAGTGTCCAGGAGAAGATGGACCTCCTGGTCCTCTATGGTCAGCTTTACCTGGGGCTCGGTGAGGATGATGGCTTGTGCTGGTGCTTGCCCCAGGCACCCTCAGTCCTGCTGTTGGGTCATCTGATTAGCCACCTCAGACCCTGGGAACCTTCATCCCCTGGGACAGTGTGCCTTCCAGTGATCCCCTTGGCACAGTGGGGAAGGATGAGGAGGTGGTCCATTCCTCTGGGGACGATTTCTAGTAAAGTGTCCCCGTAGGCTGTAGTGGTAGTAAGCTCTGCTAGACTGGCAGCTAACCCAAGTCTTTCTCTCTTCCGAGACTCTTGGGTCTGCTTACCAAGGGGCCGTGGCTAGGGCTGCAGCTTTTCTTTGGTCCCTTTTGTTCCTTTTAGTCTGCTCCTCCTGGTCTATATTATAGAACACCAAGGTTACTAGATTTACTAATGATTCTAGACTCTGTTCTGGCCCCAGCACCAGGTTCTGGAGCTTCCTCCTAATGTCTGCTGCTGATTGTGTAATAAATTTGTCTTTTCGTATTAGCTGACCTTTGATGGAATCTGGTGACAGGGAAGTATACTTTCTTAAGGCCTCCTATAACCACTCAAGGAAGGCTGTTGGGTTTTCTTCCTTTCCCTGAGTTGTGGTGGATAACATTGCATAGCTCATGGGCTTTTTCCTAGTAAACCTTAATCCCTCAAGTATGCAGGTCAATAAGTGCCTACGACTCCAGTCCCCCGTTCTGAGTCAGGATCCCAGCAAGGGTCCATGCTAGGGACTGCCTGTCTACCTGTAGGGAATCTATCCTTCTCCTCTGACATCATGTGTTCATGTACTTGACTACGGTACCAGGTGTCCCCAAGCTCTTGAGCAGCTGCTAGAGCAGCCTCTCTCTCATTACTGGTTAGGGTCTGACTAAGCAGTAACATGATATCTTTCCAATCTAATTCAAAGGACTGATCCAGGCCCTGCAGAACATCTTTGTATTTGTCCAGGTTATCTGGAAATTTTCCTAAGTCCTCCCTGATTTGCTTTAACTCAGAAAGTGAAAAGGAGGTATGTACCTTGGTGAGGGCAAATTATCCTCCTACTGCCTGTAGGGGGCAGAGCTGGGCCATCCTAGTAGCCTTGGTGCCTTGGCCGCCTTGGCTTTCCCTGACTCCTCTTGGGTTATAGGAGCTGAGGAGACCTGGTCAGCATGGGTGGAGGGAGGAGCCACAGGGAGTCCTGAATATGGGGGTAGTCCTGAGGAGGGGCCAGTAGTGTATAGGTTACAGGGCCTTACATAGCTGAGGCTTATCCCTTAGAAAAAAGAAAACTTGCACATAGGTGACCTCAATCCATTTACCTTCTCTCTTACAGAACAGGTCTAATTGTAGAAGGATGTTAGAGGGGTGTTATAATTTACACTTCCCTCAGGAGGCTTTTTTCTCCACTCAGCAGACGGTATTGCAGCCATGCTGTTTGGCAGAGAAAAATGAGCCCCTTCTTCTTCAAAGATTGTGGGTCAAATTGATCCCAGTTATTCAGGATACACTTTCAGCGTGATTTTGCGTTGGAAAGAGTAGCATCCATCTAAAATTGAACGCAGGCTTGCCCACATCTCCAGTTATTCCTTGCAACTGCTAGCCCTGGGCATCCTCCAGGTATAGCACCTTGTAGCTTCCTTCTGCCCTAGATGCCCGATAATTAAACCTCCATGTGCCAGGTTTAATCATGCTTACTGACATCAAGGGCAAACACTCACTGTCTAATGTCCTTAGGGCCACCTTAAGGACATGGGGACTGCCAGGCTTAGTGGCTCTGTACCGGCACATCCTTGAAGAACTAGGCCAGTGAGTCTTGGGCAATGGGTGCCAATATTCCCTGGCAAGAGTTCAATTAACGTAGGCCTGATCATAAAACTGCCCTAGGAGGATAAACTCCTTGGGAGGGTCTCTAAGCACAACAGTCTTAAGGCAGGTAATCGCTGGCTGCATGGCCAAGGCCAGAACAATGCCCTTGGGACCTGGACCTTCTCCCCTACCCCACCTTTCATTATAGGAATATGCCCTAGGTTTATGGGGCCTATAATTAACTATTTGAGCCCTGGACCAGTTCTGACTATAATATTCTAGATGGAGAAGCTCTGCTGAACAGAGAGCCAATCCTAGGCAAGACAAATTGTACATCATTGGATTCTGGCACTACTGAGTTGTATTGGGAAATTGTGGGTGACAAAAAACACAATGTCCTATAGCTTCCAGTACCACCGACAGACTCTTGTTATATTAGGACATAACCTACTCTTGCTGTATTAGGACTAAGGGAACCAGCCCTGTGTACTGTAGGAGGTGCTCGTAGGCATAAGCCTGAGGGCACCATGCTCAAGTGTCCCTGGGCTGCCACCCCAAGAGCCTCATGTGTAGAAAATATCTTAGAGGAAAGAGCCAGGAAGAAGCTTGCTTCATGGTAATCTGGACCCAGGAGGTTGGGGTCTGAAAAGCTGGGCATGGCTTGCATAAGCGGCTGCTGCTAAAGCCACCCAGCCCAGCCGCTGGCGTCACTTTTAGATGGCCCAGAGAAATAAAGAACAGCAAGAAACGAAGCTGGTTCAGGGCTGACCAATGCTCCCAGTTCCTAAGAGCCAGCTGGGGTTTGGAGAGTCCACTCCCAGAAAGCCTGACACCTGTGTCTGTAGACAGGCGTCCCCACTTTTGAAAGGCTGTGCATGGCTTGCATAGGAGGCAGCCGCCTGGGCTCAACTGCCGGGTGCAGGCAGGCCCATGCAGGTCTGGCTGCCCTGTGCTTTCCACAGGTGGCACCCGCCCAACCTTGCCTCTGCTGTCGCTCCTCACTGGCCACACTTGCGCCCGCCCAGTCTTTTCCTCCTTAATAAATTTAAAAGAATTGAAAGAAGAGATTAGAAAGTGAAAGGGGTCTGATATCACTCACCACTCTGAAGTCTGATGTACTCCTGGGTAGCTCATCAAAATTATGTCACCTAGGCATTGTTCTATATAGAGAGCACAGGCAGAGTAGAGTAGATTTAGCATCATTTATAAGGGACACAGTATTTCAAAATGGTAAATGAGCATTGGCTTTAACTTAAAGTCACTAGCTGCATTAGCCCCTGTGGACCCAGAACATCTAAGACAGGTCTCAGTTAATTTAGAAAGTTTATTTTGCCAAGGTTGAGGACATGCACCCATGACACAGCCTCAGGAAGTCCTAATGACATGTGCCCAAGTGGTGGGGGCATGGTTTTACACATTTTAGAGGGATATGAGACATCAATCCACATATGTAAGTAGTACATTGAATCAGTATGGAAAGGCAGAACAATTTGAACAATGGAAGGAAGACTAGACTGAGCAGAGAGCTTTGAGATCACAGATCGGTGAGAGATGATCAGTTGCAACGTTTTGAGTTTTCTGATTAGCCTTTCAAAGGGAGGCAATAAGATATGCATTTACCTCAGTGAGCAGAGGAATAACTTTGAATAGAATGGTAGGCAGGTTTGGTCTAAGCAGTTCCCAACTTAAATTTTCCCTTTGCCTTAGTGATTTTGGGGGCCCAAATATTTTCTTTCACACCACTAACAAGAATCAGTTTCTCTTTTGAAGTTTTGAAGTTTTGAAGCCAAACATTCATTTCCTCTGTGTTGCTAGGAAAGTCCTAGATCTCCCCTTCTTTCAATATGAAACTTTCTCGTCTTCACTAAAATCTGTTTAGTTTAGCATTTATTAATTATTTGAGCTAGGTCTTCTGAATAACTTGCTGCAGCTCTTACATTCACACTTGCTGCTTCACTGTTCACTTTCCTGGTATGGAGACAGCTTCTTGAGCTGTCATATGAACCATATGTGCTTTCTCCAAACTTTTCTTCTGCCACTTCCCTACTTCCCCCAGCCTTGACAGGATTGAAGAGAATTAGGGCATTGTTCTAGATTAGGCTTTGGTTTAGGGGAATATTGTGGCTGAATTGTTCTTCCATTCAAATCATGGAAAGTTTTTCCTTATTAGTGATAAATCTCTTTCATTTTCTCAACATTTGTGTGCTCCATGGAATTGCACTTTCAATTTCCTTCAAGAACTTTTCCTCTACATCCACAACAATGCTAACTTTTTAGCATAGAGGCTTAGTTTTCAAACTGTCTCGGCTTTCAATATGCCTTTCTCTCTAAGTTTAGGCATTTTTAGCTTTTGATTTAAAGACATGAGACTCTTCTCTTGAACACCTAGAGGCCATTTTAGGGTTATTAATTGGGCTAATTTTAATATTTTTGTATCTAAGAGAATATGGCTGCTCATGGTGAGGTTGAGAGACAGAAGAATAGCTGGTGGGTGCATCAGTCAGAACACATACGTTTATTGATTCTATTTGCCTGTACTATATGGGTGTGGTTCGTGGTGCTCCAACATGATTAGAATTGCAACATGAAATGTCACTGATTTCAGATCACTATAAGAAATAATTGTAATGTAAAAAAAAACATGGCAATAGGTCATAAAATGGCATTCAGAATGGTGAATTCTTTCCAGAAAGCTTTCAATTTACTTTGCTCATATCTATCAGAAGAATCACTATACATGGCACCTATAGCCTTATTAAATAATAAAACTTGAAAGTTGAAATTGCTTTTTGATCAATGGGCTATGGAATGAATGTTCCATGTCTCCATACAGAGACATGAAGTACGCTCTGCCCATGTTGAAAAAACAATGTCGATAGACTTGCTCAACACAGGGTTGCCACAAATCTTCAGTATGTAAAAAAATGCAGTACCTGTGAAGTGCAATAAAGCAAAGATCCATATAATGAGCTTAGCCTGTATATTTTTCTGTTTTTCAGCTATCTTTTAAATTTTGGACAATTGGTATTTCCCTGAAATTTTTGTGACTTTAGCTTTTTATTTACAAATCGACTTCTTTTTGATTAAAATGTGTTTTGAGGAAGGCTTTTCACAAAAGTTAGTCTATAAAATTCTCAAAAAGAGGTTTATTTAACTTTACTAAACTTGGTAACCATTCAGTCACTCCCAAACTTGCATTCATCACTTTTGTGTATAGCACTGTGAAAAATTTTGAAAATATAAAATGCAGTAAAAAGTGGGTAACCAAACAAACATACCATATAACAACTCACAACATCTAATACAACGGTTGACATCAACTACATTATTTATCTTTCTGAGGGACTGTGTTAGAGGTACTTACTGGGGTCATCTGGGGGCTGTGTTTCCAGCACAGGACTTCGGGTTTCCCGCCTCTGGCCAGCTAGGGTCCTTTGTTTCCACTTTCCCACCTTTGGCAGGCTAGGGGCCTTTGTTTCCATTTTTCTACCTCTGGCAGGCTAGGTAGGGGTTTTTCCCACCTCTGACTCTCGGAGGTGGGGGCTCTGTGACTTAGGGTTGTAAAACAGTAGCCAATCTGGTAAAGGATTCAAAAATCAATTAATCCAGAGGAAGTTCAAAAGAACCCCTCTCATTGGATGAGAACATGAATGGGGAGAGAATAACTCAGGGGTAAAGCTCTAGCCACCCCAGCCTGGACTGGCACCCTCTGTGGGTCCGCTTCCATGGCAGGGTGGAAGCTGTCCTTTCACTCTGCCTAATAAATTGCACTATCGCACGCTCTTTGGGTCCACGAGTTCTACTTAAGCTATAACACTCACCGCAACACCAAGGCCCTTTTTCCAATTCTTCCGGGTTAGAAAGGCCAAGAGCCTAAGTTCTGGCTTCAACTACTTTGCTTCTGTGGTGTATGTGATACACACCACTTAGACACTGACATAGCTACTCCTGACATGCAGCCACATGCATCTTCCTGGCTTGATAATTTAGAGGCAAATAATCCTCCATAATTGCCTAATGCTAAATCACAATCCCTACATCATTCCCCTCACTTCATTTCATTATATAGGCACCTTATTAGCTCCCATCATCACAAGAAGAAGAAAGATGATTACAGTTAAATATGTTGAGAGCGAGAAATATCATATTATATAACTTTATTATGGTATATATTTATATTGTTTTATGTCCTATTTTATTGTTAGTTGTTAATCTTGTGTCTAATTTATAAATTAAACTTTAGATAGGCATAGGAAAAAAACACATATATCGGGTTCTAAACTATCTGAAGCTTTAGAGAGACACTGCTGGTCTTGAAACCTATTGCTTCCCATACTCCCTCAGATAAGGATGAACTACTGTAGATTTACCTGGATTTCAGCTTTATGAGCTCAAGAATGTTGATTTTAATACTTAGTATCTAATTTTTTCAGTTAACCCTGTGAATTTTGTTGCTTTTTAAAATAATTTCAACTTTCATTTTAGATATGGAAGTACACATACACATTTGTTACATGGGAATATTGTGTAATGCTGAGGTTTGAGGCTCAGACCTTGTCACATAGTGAGCATAGGACCCAACAGGTAATTTCTTTAACCCACTTCCCCTCCCTTCACTTTCTAGTAGTGACAGTGTCCATTGTTCCCATATTAATGTCCATGTGTATTCAATGTTGATATGGTTTGGCTCTGTATCCTCACCCAAATCTCATGTTGAATTATGATCTTTAGTGTTGGAAGAGGGGGCTGGTGGGAGGTGATTAGATCATGGGGGTGAATTTCCCCCTTGTTATTCTTATGATAGTGAGTGAGTTCTCATGAGGCCTGATTGTTTAAAGGTGTTTAGCACTTCCCCCATTGCTCTCTTTCTTTCCTGTCAATGTGTGCTTCCTTCCCCTTCAATTTCCACCATGATTCTAAGTTTCCTAAGGCCTCTCCAACCATGACTCCTGTATAGTCCTGTGGAAATGAGCCAATAAAACCTCTTTTCTTTATAAACTACACAGCCTCAGTCAGTTCTTTATAGCAATGTGAAAATAGACTAAGAAATTTGATACCAGGAGTCGGGTATTGCCATAAAGATACCTGGAAATGCGGAAGTGACTTTGGAATTGAATAACAAGCAGAGGTTGGAGCAGTTTGGAGGGCCCAATAGAAGACAGGAAGATGAAGGAAAGTTTGGAACTTCCTAGAGATATGTTAAATAATTATGAACAAAATACTAGTAGTGATATTAACAGTCAAGTCCCAGCTGAGAAGGTCTCAGTCAGAGATGAGAAAGTTATTGGGAAATAAAGCTGAGGTCACTCTTGCTGTGCTCTAGCAAAGAGACTAGTGGTGTTCCTGCTCTAGAGATCTGTGGAACTTTAAACTTGAGGCAGATGATTTAGGATGTCTAATTGGAAAAGTTTCTAAGCAGCAAAGCATTCCAGATTTAGCCTGGCTGATTCTAAAAGCCTATGCTCATATGCATAAACAAAGAAATGACCTGAAATTAAAACACATTTTTTTAAAAAGCAGAGCATAAGTTAGAAAAGTTTGCAGTCTGACCATGTGGTAAACAAAAAAATAAATTAAAACATTTTCTGGGGAGGAGTTCAAGACTGCCGCAGAAATTTGCGTAAGTAAAGAGGAGCTAAATGTTAATACCCAAGGTAATGGGAAACATGCCTCTAAGAAATTTCAGAGACCTACTCAGCAACCCCTCCTATCACAGGCCTGGAGGCCTAGGAGTAAGAATTGATTTCATGGGCCAGGCACAGGGCCCTATTGCTCTGTGCAGCTTTGAGACATGGTTCCCTGCATCCCTGCACTTCAGCTTTAGCTGTGGCTTGAAGAGGCCAAGATACAGCTGAGGTCATTGTTCAGAGGGTGCAAGCCCCAAGCTATGTTGGCTTCCACGTGGTGTTGAGCCTGCAGATGCACAGAAAGCAAGACTTGAGGTTTGGCAACCTCCACCTAGATTTCAGAGGATGTATTGAAATGCCTGGGTGTTCAGAAAGAATTTGGCTACAGTAGCATAGCCCTTATGGAGAACCTCTACTAGAGCAGTGTAGAGAGGAAATGTGGGCTTGAAGCCCCCACACAGAGTCTCCACTGAAGCTCTGCCTAGCAGAACTATGAGAAGAGGGTCACTATCCTGCAGGCGCCAGATTGGTAGATGCACTGACAGCTTGCATTATGCACCTGGAAAAGCCACAGGCATTCAATGCCAGCACATGAGCGAAGCTGCAAGTGTTGTATGCTAAAGAGTCACAGGGATGGAACAACCCAAGTCCTTGGGAGCTCATCCTTGCATCAGTGTGCCCTGGATGTGAAACATGAAGTCAGGGAAGATTATATCAGAGATACAAGATTTAATGACTGCCCTGCGAGGTTTTGAACTTGCATGTAGCCTGTAGTTTCTTTATTTTGGCCAATTTCTCTCATTTGGAGCAGGGACATTTATCCAATCCATGTACCTTCATTGTATCTTGGAACTAACTTGTTTTTGTTATTGTCATTGTAAAAACTATTTATTTATTTATTTTACAGGCTCATAGGCAGAAGAGATTTGCCTTATCTTAGATGAGACTTTGGACATGGATATTGGAATTAATGCTGAAATGAGTTAAGACTGAGAAATTGTTGGGAAGGTATAATTCTGTTCTGAAATGTGAGAAGAACATGAGATTTGGAATGGTTCAAGGGTGGAATTACGTGGTTTGGCCCTGTGTTTCCATCCAAATCTCATGTTGAATTATGCTCTTAAGTGTTAGTAAAGGGGCCTGGTAGAAGGTGATTTGGGCATGGGAGCAGATTTTACCTTGCTCTTCTCATGATAGTGAGTGAATTCTTATGAGATCCGATTTAAAAGTGCGTGACACTTCTACCTTCACTCTCTGTCTCTCCTGTCACTGTGTGAAGATGTGCTTGCTTCCCTTTTGCTTTCCACCATTTTGATAAGTTTCTTCAAGCCTCCCCAGCCACATGTCCTGCATAGGCTGCAGAACTGTAAGTCAAATAAACTTCTTTTATTTATAAACTACACAGTCTCAGGTAGGTTTTTTTTAATAGTAATATGAAAATAAACTAGTATAAATGTTCAGCTCCCACTTATAAGTGAGAACATGTAGAATTTGGTTTTGTTTCTGAATTATGGCCTCTGGAGCCCTCTGTGTTGCTGGACAAAAACATCATTTCATTATTTTTCATGACTGTGTAATATTCCATGGTGTATCTGTGCCACATTTTCTTTATCCAATTTATGATTGTTGCACTTCTGAGTCAATTCCATGTATTTGCTATTTTTAGTAGCACAACAATGAACATACAAGTCCACGTGTCTTTATGGTAGAAAAATTCATTTTCTTTTGGCTATATGATCAGTAATGATCTAATGGTAGCTCTTTTCAAATTATTTGGAAAATCTCCAGACTACTTTCTACAGTAGTTGGACTATTTTACCTTCCCACCAACAGTGATGAAGTATTCTCTTTTCTTCATGGACTCACTAGCAACTGGTGGGTTTTTTGTTTGTTTGTTTGTTTGTTTCACTTTTTAGTAATAGACACTCTGACTGTTGTGTAATGTTATCCGATTGTGGGTTTGATTTGCATTTCTCTAATGATTAGTGATGCTGAGCAATTTTTATTTTTTATTTTTTTGGCCACTTGCATATCTTCTTTTGAGAATTGCCTGTGTCTTTTGCCAAGTTTTTCATGGGATTATTTGTTTTTCATTTGTTGATTTAAGTTCCCATATAAATTCTGCATATTAGGTGTTTATTGATTGCATAACTTCCAAGTATCTTCCTCCATTCTGTAGGTAGATTGATTGCTCTATTGGTAGTTTATTTTGCTCTGCAGAAGCTCTTCAGTATATTTGGGTGCTGCTTGTGTATTTTTGTTTCTGTTACAATTGCTTTTGGAAACTTAGCCAAAATCCTTTGCCAAGGCTGATGTTGAGAAGTGGATTTCCTAGGTTGTTTTCCAAAATTTTTATTGTATGAGATCTTAACATTTAAATCTTTTTTTAAAAAATTACACTTAAAGGTCTAGGGTATATATGCAGAACATGTAAGTTTGTTACACAGGTATGCAAGTGCCATAGTGGTTTGCTGCACCCATCGCTCCACCATCTACATTTTGAATTTATTATTGTATGTGATAAAAAGTAGAGGTCTAGCTTCAATCATCTGCATATGGCTAGACAGTTATTCCAGCACCATTTATTGAATAGGAATTCCTTCCCACATTGCCTTTTTCTGTTCCTTGTCAAAGATCAGATTGGTGTACGTGTTTGGCTTTACAAGGATAGCCACACAACACTGCTGAAAAAAAAAATAAAAGAGAGCAGAAAAATATTCGGTGCTCATGGATTGGAAGAATCAATTTATAAATGACCATACAGCCCCAAAAATGTACAGATTTGATGCTATCCCTATCAAGCTACCCATTTCATTCTTCAAAGATCTAGAAAAAACTATTCTAAAATTTGTATGGGAGCATAAAAGCCCAAATAGTCAAAGCAATTCTAAGCAAAAAGAACAAAGCCAGAGACATCGTACTGCTCAACTACCTACCATGCTGTAACACCACGGTAACCAAAACAGCATGGTACTGGTACAGAAACAAACACATACACCAATGAAACAGAATAGAAAAGTCAGAAATTTAGCTACATAATCATTTTGCATTTGTTTAAGAAGAAATGTGTGGGAACAAAAAGGCTTTGTTTGATAATTGTGTCCGTCATATTTTGTATTGATCCTCTGTTTTAAATGATCCTTCCATACATTATTTTATTACATTCCACATAAAGTTTTTTGAGAAATTGGTACTAATCAGAACATATTGTAAGCATTTTGTGACCCATTAGTTAACAAAATAGACAAAAGTTACAGACCTTGAGAAGATGATGTCTTAGTGTAGACAGACAACCAGCAAACTTGCCAGAGTAAGTGAATAAATAATTGTGACAAGACTATGTAAAAGAAAGTGGGAGATCAAGATTGAGTCCAAGGGGCTTTCAGTTATAACTAGGGTGTTCAGGGTTGGCTCTGAGATACTTCTTCTTCTGCTTCTGCTGGGATGTTTGATTTGTTTAAATAGTGTTGAAGATAACTTATAGTTACCTTCATTGCTACAAAATGCTTTGTTTTCTTCTAGTATATTTTACAAAACATTACATTTTTCCCAAACAAGATCTAAAAATAGCACATGTTGCTAAAGTTCTTTAGCAAATTGTTCTCTTCACTATGCTCAATAAGCAGTTTATTAAAAAATTACATAATTTTCTCAAATAATACATTTTTCTAACTCCAATTATTCATTTATTCTTAAATGTCTGGCATTTATTCTTCTATTGCCTAGACAACAAACTATTGTAATATTTTAATTACATAATATTTGTTTTTATGCATAATTTAACTTAGTTATTAATGGCATACCTATCTTTATAGAAATAGAAATGTATGCAGCATCATGTAGTTAATAGTATTGAGCCTACACAAACTTAAATGCATTAGACCACAGTGATTTAAAAAAAAAAAATCTAATATTTGCTGGGTTTTTCTGTCTGTACTTACTTATTTTTATTTTTCTAAGTGGGGTTTAGGATTGTCTGTTTGTGATCTTAAGAATTTGCTGAGAATGTATTCTAAAAGCCAAAGCCAGCAGAAAATGATCTGCTGTACTCTCTGATCTTTGCTTCATTCTCTTCTCTCTCCTTTTGGCCCTCTGCTTTGACCCTTTGACCTACATTTTGTAAGGGTCTTGTGAATAAATTGAACACACTTGGATAATCAGGTTAATGTCAACTGATTAGCAAACTTAATTCTTTCTTCAGAGCCAGCAATGACAGGTGAAATCCTTCTCGTAGCTCCTCACATTTCCCCCGCTTCATCCTTACGTCTTATTCTTTGATCCTCATTTTTTCTGCCTTCCTCTTCCACTTTTCAGGAGTTTATTATATTGGCCCCACCTTGAAATTCCAGGTTAATTTCTCTATTTTGAGATTAGCTGATTAATAATCTTGATTATAACTTCAACATTAATACCTCTGTACTATGCCACCCAACATGTTCACATGTTCTGAGAATTAAAATATGAACACTTTTGGAAGGCATTATTCTGTAACCACATGGTTACAACAAAAGTATAAAAACTTATAAATAGATGTCAAGAACAGTATTTTTCAGAATTGTAAAGAAATATTATTTTAAAATTTTCCATATGGTTTTCTTCTTAATGCATGAGTGATTCTACAGCAATCCTGACATATGGATTTCCTGAGAGAAACATTTTGCAAATATTCTTATCCATCTTGTTAACACTATTTTGATAAAATTAAAATCTTTATTTTAAATTTCATAAAATATATCTTTCACCTCTCCCCTGAGTTTGTATCAATTTTTGTGCTTTATTCCCTCTGCCACCATTTCTTTTTTCAAATTATTCTATATTTATTTTCAAATAAATATATGATATTTATTTGAGAAATATTTGTTTCAGTAGATCTATATAATAATTAATCCATTAAAACCCAGTATAATATGCTACAATAACAACTTGTCTACATGACCTAAAAATGAACCACCTTTAACTGTTAAATCTCAGTATCTTTCTCCTTACAAACAAAATGAGTTAGATTTACTTATATTTATGGAATGATAAAAGTTAAAGTGTTCACAAAATGGAGACAGGTGTTTATAGGTCATAAACAGATGAATGGATAAAGAAGATACGGTACATATACTCAATGGAATATTATTCAACCATAAAAAATAATGAAAATTTGTAACTTGCAACAGCATAGATGGAACTGACACATATTATGTTAAGTAAAATAAGTCAGGCACAGAAGACAAATTTGGCATGTTCTCACATGGAGATAAAAATTAAAATAAAAAAATATGGGCGAGGCACCGTGGTTTATGCCTTTAATTCCAGCACTTTGGCAGTTGGATCACCTGGGGTCAGGAGTTTGAGAACAGCCTGGACAACATGGTGAAACACTGTCTCTACTAAAAATACAAAATTGTCTGGGTATGGTGGTGCATACGTGTAATCCCAGCTACTTGGGAGACTGAGGCAGGAGAATCACTTGAACCTGGGAAGCAGAGGTTGCAGTGAGCCCAGATGACACCATTGCACTCCAGCCTGGGCAACAAGAGCAAAATTTTGTCTCAAAAAAAAAATAACTCAATGAATAACTAGAATGATGATTACTAGAGGTTGGGAAAGGTAGTGAGGAAAGAGTGGTCGAATGAGAATGATTAATGAATATAAAAATAAAATTGGATAGAATAAGCAAGTTCTAGTATTTAGTAGTGCAATAGGGTAGCTATAGTGAACAATGGTTTATTGTGTATTTTTAAATAACTAAAAGTCTGAAATTGGAATGTTTCTAACACAAAGAAATGATTAATGCTTGAGGTGATACATACCCTGATTTCCCTGACTTGGTTATAACACATTGTATTTCTATATCAGAACATGACATGTAGCCCATAATTATATACAACCATAATGTACCTATAATAATTTCACACTAAGAAATTTGGAGCAATGGCTCAAAAAAATTTTTACAACCAAAGAATATCTAATTTGGTAAAATTGAATGAATATTCATAGAGTGCTAATTCATCTTCTAGAAGTGTTCACATATATCAAACTTTATTCCTACAAAAATGTTGAGATAGGCTATAACCATAGATTTCAGTTTCTCACTTTTCAGAAATATAATATATACTTCAGAGCTATACAGAGGCAGTTTCAAAATAATCTCTTAATTTTGAATTCCTGTATCTTTATACATTTTCAAATTATATATATATATTTCTTTGATTGAAAAAAATAAGAACAACAAAATTCTAGATGCAAAAGGAGAGAATCTAACTTTCCAACATGATAACCAAATATGCCATATAAAAGAGAAAGACATGGAGGAACATTATCTATAAGTGCTCTAATAATGATTATCTTTTTAATTCAGTATCTTTGTTATTTAGTGTCAGGAAAGAAATAAATTATGTAGCAGTTTGCATTCGAGAGATGTCATAGTTTTATTTGTAAAAGTGAGTGGGCTATGGGGTGCCCAGGTATTTGGTTAACTATGCTGGGTGTGTCTGTGAGAATGTCTCTGGATGAAATTAACACTTGACTTGGTACAGTGAGTAAAGAAAAACTGCACTCCCGAATGTGGGTGGCCTCATCAAATTCACTGGAGGACTGAATAGAACAAAAAAGCTGAGTTAAGAAGATTGCCTCTCCCTCTGGGTGACTGTCTTTTAGCAGGACCTCAGTCTTCTCCTACCTTTAGTTTGAGACTCAAACTGGGATTTATACATGTACACAATCAGCTTTCTTGCTTCAGATTCAGGTGGAAATTTTACTATCTGTTTTCCTGTGTCTGAAAATCTTGTTAACTGCAAATCATGAGCTTTTCATTTTCCATAATCACATGATCCACATAGTCTTATTCCTTATAATTCCCCCTCCTTTCTCTCTCTCTCTCTCTATCTCTTTCTCTCTCTTTCCCCCCTCCCCTGCTTTCTGTTTCTTTGAAGAAACCAGACTAATAGAGAGAACTAGTTAGAAATTATCCAATATCTGTCCAGACACTGTGGCTCATGACTTAATCTCAACACAAAAGCAAGAGGATCACTTAAAGCTAGGAGTGAAAGACTACTCAGAACTATAGAGTGAGTTTCTGCCTCTACAAAGAAAAAAAATTAAACAGGCATGGGGACATGTGCCTGTAGTCCCAGCTACTTGAGAGGCTGAGGTGGGAGGATTGCTTGAGATGGAGAGGTAAAGGCTGCAGTGAGCTATGATGTCATCACTGCACTACAGCCTGAGCAACTGAGCAAGATTCTATGAGAAAGAAGGATGGATGGAAGGAAGGAAGGAAGGAAGGAAGAAAAGAGGGAGGGAGGGAGAGAGGGAAAGAAGGAAGGAATTTGCTCCCCTCTCACCATCGGCTGCGGAGGAAACTGCTCTGACCGGCCTTGTTCTCCTGAGAGAGGGCCTTTCATAACCCACCTCGGGCGCTCTGTGGCGGTGCAGCCTGACCCCCGAAGCTGTCTCGTTCTTTAAAAGTGGGTTCCCTGAGCAGAGCTAGTCAGGGAAGGAACCAGGAGCAGCAGGTGGGGGCAGGACCGCCTTCTATACCATATGTATGGAATCCACACATATGGTATATGCAGAAGGAGAAAATATGCATTATCCAAGAAATGCAAAGAAATATCCAATAAATAGGTTCTCTTCCATTATAAATAGCTTAATTCTAAAGCCTGTAGAAAGAGATTAACGTGAATTTTTTATTCAAGGAATAAAATAGAAAATTTCTCAATTGTCATGACTGGAAAAGACCTATTTCACTTGCCGAACTTCATATACTGAAGTACTTACCTTGGAGCAGTTAATAATAGATTAAATTCCCATCACCTCATTAATTAATCTACCCAAGTCAATCTCATTAATATTTATAAATATGTTCTCTTAACTCCATCTCCACTAGCCCAGGTGTTTATTATCTGTTTCCTAGGTTACTACAAAAATTTCCTGTATTTTCTTTCTTCTATTTCCAACTTGTACAAATCCACCATCTATATTATCATCAGAAAGAAAACCCAAAAATCTGAATCAAAACATTAAATTGTTCAAAATATGTCAAATGTTTATTATTCAGCGGCATGTTAAGTGAATACATTTAATTGCCAAATTTAACAACTTTCAATGAGTGCCGTAAATACAGGACAAAATTCAGTATCTTTCTATGTCATCATAATTAATCTTCTATGCTTTTTATATGTAACCTCATTTCCAGATACTTTTACCTTATAGTTTACTCTTTAAGAAGTTTTTTTTAAACATTGAAAGAACAATTCTTTAACATATTCAATGCTGTTGTCTGTATTTAAACATATTCCTATTAATACTTAAAACTTTGTTTTAATATCTGTGTCTTGTTATATAGACTTTAACTCACCTAAAAGCACAACGCATGTCTTATTTTCCTTTCCTGTTTTGTCCTGCACCTAAAACAATTCCTGGCATGTAGTTGGTGAACAATGTTTACTAGAATAACAAACTTACCCACCCCGAAAATGTTTGCAAATTAACGCACATATCTTAGTTGTCATGTTAGAGTTCTTCAGAGAAACAGAACAAATATGACAAATATATGTATATCATGCACATATATACGTGTTATACATATGCATCTCTATACATTATATTTTCTTTATTAATTCATCACTGGATGGGCATTGAGATTGATTCCATTTCTTTGCTATTGTGAATAGCACTGTAATAAACATGGGTGTGCAGATGTCTCATTTGACATAATGGTTTCATTTCCTTTGGACATATATATACATATTCAGTAATGGGATTGAATATAAGAAAAGCTTAAATATAAAAGCTAAATGTTATATTATTATCTCAAGTAAGTTAACCTTTGTAATATTTTGTTTGTTTTTTGCTTTATCTCGTATCTGATGATATTTAAACTTCCTCTTAAAGTGTTCACAAATTGTAGCACTTGGTGTTCTCTAATGACCTTAAATAGATGCTACATACAATAAATGATTTACACATTTTCAAGTCTTATACTTATTTTTTAATGTAATTTAAAAATTTACAGTTGTCATTAATAATTCCATCTATATTTATGGGATACAATGTGATGTTTCAATGCATGTCTACATGGTATAATAATAAAATTTGGGTAATTACTATAGCTACCACAATAGTCATTATCATTTCTTTGTGGTGACAACTTTCAAAATCTTCTTTTTTAGCTATCTTGAAAAGTAGAAAACATTGCTATTTGCTATAGTGACCATACTATGTAACAGAACACCAACATTTTTTCTTCTTAATTGTAACTCTGCATCCACCGACCAACATCTCCATTTTATAAAACATTATGGAGGTTTCTCAAAAAATTTTAATGGAAGTATCATATAATCCAACAATGCCATTACTGGCTATGGAAAGTTACAGTTATTCTTACTCAAAGTAGAAGTAAGGCAACTTTTTAGAAACACTGAGTAAACCATCATTAAATTTTGCTGAAAAGTGGACAGTACTCACTTAACATGCCACTAAATATTTAATAAACATTTGACATATTTTGAATAGTTTTAGGGAATTTAGATATTTGTCAGTGTTAGAAATGTTTTTCACATCAATATTGCTTGATATATCACAAATAGAGTAAGCATTTGTTATCACAAAATGGTATGCCCTCTTCCTGAGACAGCTGTGAAGCTTTTTGTTGCCATTCCCTTTTTGCTGTTTTACAATTTTGTCACAAAACAGAAAAACTGTGGTCAAGGGGAATCCTTTGGCAGAAAATGAATCTGGTGTTTTGCATAATACAGATGTCATTCCATTCTAACAAAATGATTTAGTTGCCCGATACCTCTATGTATATTTACTATGTGTTCAATTACATAGAAATGCCATTACAATTGCTTATATCTATGTGCATGTTTCTCTTTATCACAAATGACCTTGCAGAAACATTTTTCTAAATAAAATGTACATGGCTATTTCTGTATATACCATATGTGTGAATTCCAATAGTCTTTAACGAATGCTAGCTAATTATAGTTTCTAGCTAATTACAGTTTTATAGTAATAGTTGTTTTTCTGCTGCAAATATTGTCTGTTGTCTCGATTCATTTCAAGGTTCTGTAATTTTGGAATTTCTGTATAAACTTGTATCCTGGGAATAGAATAAAATGATAGTTTTATTTATTTATATGATGTTTCATTTTAACTGAATTTAAATTTTCTTCCAAAAATACACATTATGACATGGTCAGGCACGGTGACTCACACCCGTAATCCCAGCACTTTGAGATGCCAAGGTGGGAGGATCGCTTGAGGTCAGTTCAAGACCAGCCTGGCCAACAGGGTGAAACCAAATCTCTGCTAAAAAAATACAAAAATGACACAGTGTGGGGGTGGGAGCCTATAATTCCAGCTACTCTGGAGGCTGAGACAGGAGATCGCTTGAATCCAGGACACAGAAGTTGCAGAGAGTGTACCACTGCACTCCAGCCTGGGCAACAGAGCAGTACGCTATCTCAAAAATATATATGTATATGTATACATATATATATGTGTGTATATATATATATATACACATATATATATATATACACACACACACACACACACACATTATAACAAAAATAAACTGAAATAAAATGTCATAAGTCAGGAAGTGAGGATGAACTAAAAATAAAAATATAAAATTAGATAATGACAGTAATGAAATTAGCCCTTCAGATGTACTCTCTGTGATTTTTCTAGAGCCAGTGGACCATTTAGCCTTTTTCAGGGGCCTCATGTAGAAGAAACATGTTTCACACAGTGCTTAACATGTATGTAAGTGTAATCAATATTCAATAATTGTTTTTAATGTTCCTCTATTGATTTTCACACATACTGATGCCGGTTGAGCTTTGAAGAGGAAAAACAATGTCAAGGATAAAATTAAACCGTGTTAGAATAAATTGTCATTATACAATTTGAACAACATCTCCCAAATGGAATTATTCAGATAATGTCAATGTTCATATTTTATAATGTGCTAAAAATAACCTTTACAAAATAATTAGAAAGGAATGTATATAAACATATAAAGGTGATACAATCCTAACTGATTCCTAGATAGCTAGAATCTATAATTAGCTAGCATTCATTAAAGACTATTGGAATCCACACGTGGTATATACAGAAATAGCCATTTACATTTTATTTAGAAAAAAGTTTCTGCAAGGTCATTTATGTTAGTAATAAAAGCAAAAATAAAAATCTTTCTTGTGTCAGTTATATTTTACATGAATTATACGTTCTTCTTAGAATAAATAAAAAAGTGAACAGTGGCTGGGCGAGGTGGCTCACTCCTATAATCCCAGCACTTTGGGAGGCCAAGGTGAGTGGATCACCTGGGGTCAGTAGTTCCAGAACAGCCTGGCCAACCTGGTGAAACCCAATCTCTCCTAAAAATACAAAAATTAGCTGGGTGTAGTGGTGGGTGCCTGTAATCCCAGCTACTTGGGAAGCTGAGACAGGAGAGTCACTTGAACGCGGGAGGCAGAGGTTGCAGTGAGCAGAGATCACACCATCGAACTCCAGCCTAAGCAACAGAGCAAGACTTCATCTCAAAAAAAGAAAAAGAAAAAGAAAAAAAAAAAGTGAGTAGTGGTCAACTGACCCTGAAGAACTTAAATTCATGTTTGTTTATTCACACCATGAGTTCCCTGTTGAGAACAAATAATCAAAAATAGCAGAGTATGACAAGACTGAGCAATACCAGATAGAATGTTTTGGGATGAATTTAAGGCATGAGACTGGAATTCTGGCATAAGATTCACTGTGGAGACTGAGGACTTAGGTCTCCTCCTACAGTAACTAATTGTAGAGCCTCATTCATATGGTAAATTATAATGGGCACGTACTACGTATAATCTTTTCTTCAATTGAAACAAGATTCTTTTAGATATACTTTTGAAGTAACTTTATCTTCTTAATATCCTCAATTAAAATCAACAAACAAATATATTTCTGTATGTCTTTGATAGCATAAATATTTTGGTGCAAAAGGAATTGTGTTTTTCTCATTACTTTTAATGGAAAAAACAAAATGACTTTTGCACCAGCCTAATATCTCTTAGAATAATTAGATCATAACCCTGAACATTCTTGAGTTTTCTACTGCATTCTGAGAAATTAACTCTAAGCTGATAAGAGAGAAAAAAAGCATTTTTTCTTTAAGAAAAAGTCTTAAAACTTTAAGACTAATTAACAGTATATTTGATGGCTACATAAAATAAAATCCGTTTTCAAGTTCTCTATGAAACAATGCTCAAAGTTATTTGTGACCTTATTAAAATTTATACATTAAAAATGAACTTATCCTTAAATACGTCAAGTAGGAAATTCACATTTGGATAAATGGGAACCTAGGTTGGATTTACTTTGCCCTATGTAGAATACAAATGCCCACATTCACATTTGGATAAACGTGAATTTATTTATTATTTATTTATTTATTTTACATAATATAATAGCCTCATATATCTAGGAAAATGTGTATATTTCTCTCATGCATTCTTTATGAGATATAGTGAAACCTTCCTGGCTCTTATGAGAAAAGTCTTTACGCTCCATTGTATAAAGGAGGGGATTCCTTCTGTCTATATATTTTTTCCCCAAAGGCTAAGAAGATGCCTTTTTAAAGGAATAAGTCTATATGATCGCAATTTTCCTAAAGTCTTAGAAAGACTTGGCAAACAGCCTGAGAGCTTCCATAAAACAAAACATTTCAGGGACTGAATTTCTAGTTTATATATCACCTTAACCTGCTCTGGAACTTTCAAGTTTAAAGTACTTCCTTAGAATGGCACCCATAAAAGTTTGTATCCTTTAGGCTGAGCCTGGAAGAGACCTGCTGCTAGTAAAAATATAGGAATAAAAGCAGAGTTACACTGGTGCACTTACTGATCTTATATGTTTCACTCTGAATTTCAAATCTGGTTTATTGCTTTCTATCATTTTCTTCATGAGTAGGGACTTAAGAAGAGTTAAAGACACAGAATTGGCTTCAGACATATACAATATTTTTAGAATCCCATTTATCAATTTATTGAAAAATGGTATTAATATAGTTGTATCTGTAGTTACTGACAAAAACTACTCAAAGTGACTAAACCAATAGATTCCCCTTAATTGTCTCCTTTTGTGGGTTTTGTTGGTCATTTAAGTATGAGCAGATTGTGAAAAACTACAAAACACATAATGTTCAGAAAACTATATAACCTCTGAATGTATACATGTGTTGAAATATCATATTTTATCTTATAAATATGTGCAATTATATATTAATTATAAATTTAAAAATAAATGAAAATATATAGCCTCTGAATAAAGAAAATTATATAATTACACAGTCAGCCTATTGCATTTGTGGGTTGCGCATCCTAGGAGTCAACCAACCACGATTGAAAATACAGTATTTAGAAAATGCACAGATCTGCAGATATGGAGGGTAGGCTTCTGGTATTCATGGGTTCTGACTTTGGAGACTGAGAATTTGCAGATTTAGGTGGGTGGACAGGGAGGTGACCTGGAGCCAATACCTCACAGATGGCAAGTGATGACCGTATATTTATAATATAACATTCTATAGTGTATTATAATTGACTATCATATACTAAATTAATATTTAAATTTCAAAGTAGATTATTTCAAGCAGATATTTACTTGGGTCTTAACAAACCAATGGGAGCTCCGGAAATTTACATAAATAAAATGGTAAATACATCAGTACAAAATGTGATTATTTTTAAAAGTACAAAGTACACTTTTACTGTGAATAATCTATTTTGATAATATATATCTATTGCCTAATTAAAATCACCTTTTTATTTCACATGTTGGACATCTAATTAAGTGTATAAATTTCAAAAATCATGAAATGATTTATTTAAAAGATTTATTTAAAAGCTAAAAATAACATTTCTTTTACTTACCTCCTAGGCAGTAACACTTTAAATTACATTGTTTTATTTCATGTAGAAGTCTCACATGCATATTGATATAAATGTAACAACATAGATATTTCCAAGCCCTGATATATTTTGTCATAAGTATTTAGAACAGTGAGTATTTTTTAAAACCAGTACATTGTTCCTAAAAGTACCAACTATGATTTGCTGAGAAGAAATTCAGAAAAATTATCTAGAACAATTACTATGAAGTAAACTTGATCAAATAAACAAGTCATAATCACATATTCATTAAAGCAGAAGAAACAAAATGGAATTTTTGACAGGGAAATAAAGTACAGAAAGGAGAAAACTAATGTTCACATTTAAAAAATCAAGTAATAATCATCTGTTTAACAAATAGTCTATTTTTTAGCATAATACCTATCAGCATGTATGCTTTTGTGCAAAGCATCGAGGTTTTCAATGTCTGAATATTACTTAAGGGTGAAATCCTCAAATACTTTTAATTATGTCTTTTAAAATAATAACCTAAATTAGTCTTGTCAACACATGCCCTTCTTTTATGTAATACTTATACATCAAAATGTTGTTAAAGCTTGGTGTACATAATTTGCAGGGCTCTGTCAAGAATGAATCTAGCTTGATTATGTAAGACTTTTTAATGTAAATAGAACATGCAAAATTGCTTATTTTTAACCTTCTACTTCAGATAAAAGGTTGACTAAAATTTTTCTTGCAATGGATAGAAATACAAAGAAATGGGGGAAGAGATAACAAGTGACAGCATCTTTAATCTTTGATCACTGTTTTGCAACATCCACCCTTATCTTAAGTGTAAAAGAGCATTAGAAAGGAAAAGAAGGAGGAGGAAAAAAGGGAGAAGGGATGGCAAAAAAAGAGATCTACAAAAAAAAAAAAAAAAAAAAAAAAGAAAAAAAAAAAACATGAAAAAAAAAAAAAAAAAAAACTAGAATGTAAATTCCAACCTCAATGAGGTCCCCTATATAATGTTAGCTAGAAGACAGGATCAGGACTTTTTCCCTTTGTCAATATATGGAGTCACAGGCAGACAAACAGTATCTTGTATTTTTTCCTCCAAAACCAAACCAACATCTTCCATCTCGCCATTCAGCTGATGTGGAAAGGCTAGCCTAGGGAGAAACTAGCAAAATAGCACATAAGCTGAAAGTTTGCCCCAGCCACAGAAAAAAGCAGACATCAATTCCCAAATGAAAGCAATCTCCGGACTAAACATGGATGAAATAGAAGAGTGACCAACACACCTTTTTGGGAAAGCTGTCTGTCTCAGCATCCAAAAAGTCACATCGCCCAGACACAGATTCATTTATGTTGCTTGGCTGAGTCTTCAGTCTCAACTCTAACAGTGCTTCAAATTTCACTAATCTACGGCAATCTTTTGGTGGGCTTGGAGTAGAAAAATAATGTGATAGAAACATTTACCAACATTGAGATTGCTTTCCCTAGAACTCATTGCAGTAAGGGAGAATATTAGCCTGACAGTTTTAGCACTATCTCAAAACAGGGAAATCAGAGGGCAGTATTTATAGGATTTGGAGATTTCGGATTAAATGGTTTAACTTGGATCTGTCAGTGTAGGGTTAGCCATAGTTCTGACAGTACTTTAGAGTGGTGGATTAGAGTAGTGATGGTCTTGAAATAAATGTTGGTAAGTAAATTATTGTGTGATAAATGAACTACTTGTCTAGCCAAGCAGAATACTCCGCGTGAGATTCCTGAAACAAAAAATAAAGTTATGTGTAGATTTATAAAGCATGGTCTATTCTGGGTAGAGGGCATAGGAAATGAACTAAATCATGTTGATAAAAGTGGTCTCTATTCCTAGTGTTAATAAGTATGACGTTCTGGTGTAGTTTTTCACAGTTTTGAGATGAAATTAATGTTTTAGTACTGTACTATAAGATTGATAATGGACAATCTCCAAACCAAATGATTTTCATTGTAGAAAAAAGTTTAATTAAAAATACTAAACTTGCTCCCAGTGATAATGTTTTAAATTCTAATATGATATCTTAAATGTGATTTTGTGAACTCCTGAAATTGCATCACAGCAAGAAAAATGCTTAACCCACTGAAATATGATGCATAAATTGTTCTCCCTTATACCAAATTTCTTATCATTATATAATATTTTAATAAATTTAATGCTTGTCAGAAGTATTTTAATTTATCAGAGTATATGTAACTGTTTTAAAAGTCATTTAAAAGTTAATAATTAAAGTACAGTACATGTGGCAATTTAAATTATGTTTACAGATATTGTTATCAGAGATTTATTGCATTCTATAGAAGTCAATAGCAGAACTGAGGTAGACCACTATCCACTTAAGAAGTAAATATATACAGTATACATATATTAATAGATGATAAATTGTTTAGAGAAGTAAATAATGTGTCTTCTAGCAAAAGCTTAACAATTCTTTTCTCCCTTGCTTGAGGGACTAGAGTTCACTAGGAAGTAGTTAAGACATTGTAGTGTTTCTGCATATTGAATAGTTTTAATTATCCATTATTAAGAATGCCCTTAGTTAAGTACTTCTACTTTGTTGATATGGTTTGTCTTTGTCCCCACCCAAATCTCAACTTGAATTATATCACCCAGAATTCCCAAGTGTTGTTGGAGGGACCAAGGGGGAAGTAATTGAATCATGGGTGCAAGTCTTTTCCATGCTATTCTCATAACAGTGAATAAAACATCTGATAGATTTATTAGGGGTTTCCACTTTTGCATATTCCTAATTTTCTCTTGCTGCCACCATGTAAGACAAAAGAAAGCCCACCATGATTCTTGGGCCTCCCCAGCCATGTGGAATTGTAAGTCCAAGTGAACTTTTTTCTTCCCAGTCTCAAGTGTGTCTTTATCAGCAGCATGAAAATGAACTAATACAGTTAATTGGAAACAGTAGAGTAGGGCACTGCTGAAAAGGTACCCAAAAATGTGGAAGCAACTGTGAGACTGGGTAGCAAGCAGAAATTGGAACAGTGTGGAGGGCTCAAGAAAAGACAAGAAAATGTGGGAAAGTTTGGAACATCCTAAAGACTCACTGAATGACTTTGCCCAAAATGCTGATAGTGATATTTTTGGTAAGGTCCAGGCTGAGGTGGTCTCAGATGAAGATGAGGAACTTGTTGGTAACTGGAGCAATGATGACTCTTGTTAGGTTTTAGCAAAGAAACTGGCAGCATTTTGCCCCTGCCCTAGAGATTTTTAGAACTTAGAACTGGAGAGAGATGATTTAGGGTACCTAGTGGAAGAAATTTCTAAGGAGCAAAGCTTTCAATATATGACTTGGGTGCTGTTAAAGGCATTCAGTTTTATGAGGAAAACAGAGCATGAAAGCTCAGAAAATTTGCAGCCTGACAATGCAGCAGAAAAGAAAAGCCCATGTTTTGAGGAGAAATTCAAGCTGGCTGCTGAAATTTGCATAAGTAACAAGGAGTCTGATGGTAATCCTCAAGACCATGGGGTAAATGTCTCCAGGCCATGTCAGAGACCTTAATGGCAGCCACTCCCATCACAGCCTGGAAGCTCAGAAGGAAGAAGTGGTTTTGTGGGCTTGTCCCAGGGTCTCTGTGTTGTGTGCAGCTTGGGGACTTGATGCCCTGTGTCCCAGCCACTCTAGCCATGGCTGAAAGAGGCCAATGTAGAGTTCAGGCTGTGACTTCAGAGAGTGGAAGCCCCAAGCCTTGGCAGCTTCCATGTGATATTAGGTATGGGGACCTCTGACTAGATATTACATGTATGGAAATGCCTGGGTGCCTAGGCAAAAGTATGCTGCAGGGGCAGGGCCCTCATGGAGAACCTCTGCTAGGGCAGTGCAGAAGGGAAATGTGGGATTGAAGTCACCACAAAGAGTCCCTAATGGGGCACTGCCTAGTGGAGCTGTGAGAAGAGGGCTACTGTTCTCCAGACCCCAGAATTGTAGATCCACTGGCAGCTTGCACCATGTGCCTGGAAAAGCCACAAATATGCAACACCAGCCCATGATAGCACCAAGGAGAGAGGCTGTTTCATGCAAAGCCACAAGAGCAGAGCTGCCCAAGACCATGGGAATCCACCTTTTTCATCAGCATGACCTGGATGCGATACCGGGAGTCAAAGAAGATCATTTTGGAGCTTTAAAATTTGACTACTCCACTGGATTTGGGCTTTCATAGGCCCTGTAACCACTTTGTTTTGGCCAATTTCTCCCATTTGGAATGGATGCTTTACGTAATTCCTGTATCCCTATTGTATCTAGGAAGTAACTGGCTTGCTTTTGATTTGACAAGCTCATAGGTTGAAGGGATTTGCCTTGTCTCTGATGAGGCTTTGGACTGTGGACTTTTGGGTTAATGCTGAAATGAGTTAAGACTCTGGGGAACTGTTGGGAAGGCATGATTGGTTTTGAAATGTGAGGACATGAGATTTGGAGGGGCCAAGGGCAGAATGATATGGTTTGGCTTTGTCCCCACCCAAATCTCAACTTGAATTGTATCTCCCAGAATTCCACATGTTATGTGAGGGCCCAGAGGCATGTAATTGAATCATGGGGGCCAGTCTTTCCTGTGCTACTCTCAGGATAGTGAATAAGTCTCACAGGATCTGATGGTTTCATCAGGGGTTTCTGCTTTTGCGTATTCCTCATTTTCTCTCACCACCACCATGTTAGAAGTGCCTATTGCCTCCTGCCATGTGGAATTGTAAGTCCAATTAAACTTCTTTTTCTTCCCAGTCTCAGGTACGTCTTTATCTAAAGCATGAAACTGGACTTATACATTTGTTAAGTACTAACTGAATACATCATTGAGGAAAACTTCTTATACCCAGTGTTTATGCAAGTATTAATACCAAATTTGACTTGGTAAATGTATACTGAGTGCCTACTATTTATAGATCAAGCAATATTCCAGGCACTGTGAACAATCAAAAACAAACTTTAAAAAAATTAAAAATCTATGTTCTCATAGAGTTTACTATTAAATAAGAAGAGTTATAAAATAAACAAATAAGTAAGTTCTATGGAATTTCAGATGATGGTACACAAGAAACAGAAAAATAGAACACTGAAGGGGAATACTCAGAATATACCAGCAATTCTGAGCAGGGCAATATCAAACAAAAAGGTAAAGTTTGTTCCTGGGGGCCAGAAACATCATATAATACAATATTTTGTGGTTTTCCAACACTCAAAAACACCTGAAAAAAAATCTTATTCTAGCATTTAATTTGTCTCATTAATTTTTATTTTCATCTTTCTTTAGAGGACATAATGGAAAACAAAACTGTTGAAAGACATTAATATATACTTTTTCATATTGAGGTTACTTAGTAAATCCAAACACTTATTTATGTATGGTGAGGAATCACATTTCTGGACTATGATATAGCCTCTTTTATGTTAAAAGTTTTTCAAGCAGACCATGGTAACTCATATTTTTCTGATATTTTCATAAACAAATGAATTTTATTTGACAAATTAATATCTCACATTGCTAATCTGCTTGAAAAGTCAAATGTCTATAATTAAATGAAAGATGAATTTTTTATTCAACATGTGTAAATATAAGTTTAGAAAATGTTTTATCATTTCATAGAGAAAAGTAGGAAAGTATCTAAATTGTGCTTTCTAATCACATTTTTGTCTATATCAAACTTTAACAAATTATACGTGAAAAAATATACTTTTCAAGAGAATAAAATGTCAAAACACCAAAAGCCCTAATTTTCTATAACCTTCAGATTAAATTTACTCATGGATACATATGTTCCTACATTTTTATAAATTTTATTTTGAATATGAATTTCTGGCTCTTTTGTTTGCAAGTTCGTGAACAAGCTTAACAGTACAAAAAGCGAACAAAACATGAAATGTGCTTCTTTATATATACACAAATGTTTTTCTTTTCTTGATGTTAAAAAACCACATTGCAGTGAATATTTAGGATGATATAAAACGAAGACCCAGTTTTAAATACTGGATTAGTTGAAGAAACTTCATTTTTCTCTTTGGTAAATCTTATAAGAAGTAATTATTTCAAAGTTATATTCAAAACAAATATGTTCCCATAAAATATCTTTCACTGTTTTTGATATTTCAGTATTTAGGTATTTAAGCAGAAACTTACTGCTTTCAAAAAACAAACAAAACATACTAAAACTGCAACAAAAATAACGAACTTAAATGAGTAACACTATTCAAAGGAAAATAATGAAAGACAGAAAGTAAGAATTGACACAGCAATTCATTAAGTAATTTCTTTAAGATGAAAGAAAAATGCAAGACTTAGAGAATAAAGAAAGAATAACAAAACAATTAAAATACATGAAAATTAGGAATTTTTAAGCTCTTTATCCTTTGATTTTTTTTTTTAATAAAATGCTTTCAAGTACACTTGTAGTTTTGTTTTCTGTTCTTGTGCTTTGGTTTTCTGATTCTTAAGTTCTGCAAATGACATTTATTGTTAGTAAATAATTAATAAGAATTTAAGAATATATTGTTTTATATCTACGTTAATAAGCATGCCTTCTATTAAAGCAACATTTTTATATTTTTGTAATTAAACTTTAGGTTTAGCCAAGGGAAATTTTTTTTTCTAAAGTAAGTTTAAGAAGACTATATATGAGAGGATGGACAACTCTCTCATAAAGGCTATTTTGTATAATTTAAGAGTTTTAAAATAAACATATAAATAATACAATATTCATTTTATATCAAAATTAGTTATGATGATACTGGATAATTATTTAAAGGTTTAGATGAATGTCTATGTAAATGCATTATATCTAGTATTGTATACAAGGCAAGGATAGCCATTCCCCTGAAAGCTAAAATATTTAATTAACTAATTCCCTGACTCTACCTAGACTTCACTGTCTTTTATAGTGGTGATCAAGTAAGAACAATGCCCCATTAAAGTGAAAGACAAACACAAAATACATTATCTTTTACATTTGTTAACACTCAACAATTACTGGAAAGTGAATTGTCCTCAGGAGAAAAAGCATTACCTATCAAACCATTATGTTGAAATGTATTCTAAAATGTACTTTTTGCTTATAAATGATTACATTAGAATGGATTCACAAATTTTGGAAAACCAGAGACCTGCCATGTTTTCAAAAAATAATATAGTTTGAAACCCACTTAACAGGTGTATCACTAGCTAATAAACCTAGGATTAACACACCTTTGATCAGGCCAGGCGTGGTAGCTCATGCCTGTAATCCCAACACTTTGGGAGGCTGAGGCAGGCGGATCATCTGAGGTCAGGAGCTTGAGACCAGCCTGGCCAACATGGTGAAACGCTGTCTCTACTAAAACTACAAAAAAAAATTGGCTGGGGGTAGTGATGCATGCCTGTAATCTCAGGTACCCAGGAGGCTGAGGCAGGAGGGTCGCTTAAACCTAGGAGACAGAGGTTGCAGTGAGCCGAGATCACACCATTGCATTCTAGCCTGGATGACGATCGTGAGACTCTGTCCCCTCACCCAGGAAAAAAAAATAATCTTAGATCATTTATTTTTACATCAAATTCTATAAGCATAAGTTATGCACGCCCACCTTATTGAGTAAAATTGAACAGTAGACATAAATTAGAAAAAATTAATATTATTTTAGATTTCTTTATAACTGAATGCACCGTTTACTACATCACTTCATCACTTCATCAGTCTGTCTTAATGTACTTGTAAAAGGACAATAAAAAAATAGATAATTAATACATTTTCAGCAATAAAATATTGTAATCTTAATGTGGTGAGTGCCTGAACACTTCATGGCCTTAGAATTGACTCAGGACTTCTTGTGAAGTTGAAAATAAATCTAATCTAATGCAATCATAAAAATAAACTCAGTACATTGAAATCACATCTGAATATCATGATATAAAGACCTTCACTACATTGGCATATTTGTTTGGGGGAAAAAACAAAGTAGGGACTAGGTATAATTTGAAACGAAGTAAAATTTCTTATATTATGTAGCCAGTTCCAAAGATTTATCATTAGAATCATTTCATCACTGATTCTTCATGAGAAGACAGACATTTGTCAAAACCGATATTTTAAAAGATAAATTTGCAACATATTTTTATTTTGCTGAAGAAATGGCAGTGTTCTAGGTGGTGAAAATTTGCGTAGTACACTTAGTTTTTCTACAAACTGATATATTGGAAAATTCAGCTACTTGGGAGATAGCAAAGAAATAGAGCATTCTATGGGAGACAGATACAGAAGTTGAAAGTTTTAGAAAAAAAGTGGGAAAAGTAAAAAACAATGCATTCAATGTATTTTGTCAACAATCATTTATTGAGATATTTCTATTTGCTAGAATTATGGTTCTGGTAATATTAAAATACATGTTATAAAACCAAGCCAATGAGATCTTAATTGATTGACTAGTTTAAAGGTTACTGGCATAGGATAAACAAAACACAAAACAGAGAAATAAAATGTAATATTGCAAGGTGAAGATAAATAAGAATAGTTATTTTTAAACAAATAATATATTCTCTGTGAATTAGATATTTTGCCCTTCTAAAGAACAGTCTATCCACATAAATAAGTTGTCTAATTAAAAGCAAACACATGCTGATAAAAATTTGTCCAATCATATATCAAAACATTATCAGAAAGCAAAGCAAGTACTCAAAACAATTGAAAGCTAAATGCAATATTACATTTTGAATGTAAATGATAATATAAAATATGACTATTCGGAATGCTATTTGATATATAATTGATATCTACAGCACAATTTTAAAAATAATATAAATTTATGATATGGCTATCTTAATTTTTCTTATCTTGAGTGAGTATCCTGTATGTGTTTACACAGATAATTTGTAATTTTTTTTCTATCTGAAAACTATTTCTTGGCCTAAGTGAAAACTTCATTGAGACCAGGAGTTATTTTTTAATTGCATTAATTAACTAGGTACTATTATAAATAAAATAATTTAATTCAGTAGAAAACATTACTGTATGTAATAACAATTCATAGGAAAGGAGTGTTTTTGGTTGATCCAACCATTATAATTAGTCAATAATATAAGTAATTTATATCTCTCTGAATTTAAAGTACTTCACTATTAGGGCCTTAGACTAAACTAGATGTATGGTGTAAATAGAATTTTAAGAAATAATATGAATAGGAATAAATAGAAAGGAAAGAAGAAAAAGTAAAACAGAAATGATACCATTCTTCTTTTTTATTGGAGATTTTAGAGTTTAACAATTTCCAAGTTACTTCATATGCAAATATATATATATATATATATGGTTACCAGATAATATACCATGATTCATTTCCCAAAATATAGCTAACACATGCAACCTTAATGCTATTATTAAGTAAATAAGAATTAGCCTGTAATTCCAGAACTTTGGGAGATCAAGGCAGGTGGATCACTTGAGGTCAGGAGTTCGGGATCAGCCTGGCCAAAATGGTGAAACCCCATCTCTACTAAAAATACAAAAATTAGCCAGTTGTGGTGGTGGGCACCTGGAATCTCAGCTCCTTGGGAGGCTGAGGCAGGAGAATCATTTAAACTGGGGAGGCAGAGTTTGCAGTGAACTGAGATCGTGCCACTGTACTCCAGCCTGGTCAACAAAGTAAGACTGTCTCAAAAATTTTTTAAAAATTAAAAAAATTAAAGGTTATCTGTAGGCAATAATTAAAGGTTATCTGTAGGAATTTATTTTACTATCCAATATCCTCATGGCAAACATCCTCACCTGTTTCTAAGAAATTTACACATTATTTGCCCTTGGGGCCTATCTTAACTATTTATTTACCTACATATTTTTTAAATCGACAAATCAAATTGTATATATTTACTAGGTAGAACATTACTTTGAAGTATACTTCCATTGTGGAGTTACTAAATCTAGCTAATAAACATACATTTTCTTATGTAATTACCAGTTTTGTGGTGTGAATACTTTACATCCATCCTCTCAGCATTTTTCAAAATATATTTTTAACTATAGTCACCATGCTGCACAAAAGATTTCTTGAACTTTTTTCTTGTATGAAACTGAAATTTTGTGTCCTTTGTTCAACATCTCCCCCAAACACTCTCTTAATCACCCCAGCCCCTGGCAATCCCCATTCTACTCTTCTTCTCTAAAATCTAATTTTTAGGATTTCATGCAGTGTTTGTCTTTCTCTGCCTGGTTCGTTGCAATTTACATAATGTCTTCTAGGTTCATCAATGATGTTGCAAATGTCAGGATTTAATATTTTTAAAAGCTAAAGAGAATTTCAATGTGTATATGGACCACATTTCTTTACCCCATCATTCAATGATGGACATTTAGGTTGATTCCACATCTTGGTTATTGTGAATAATGCTGAGAGGAACATGAGAGTGCATATATCTCTTTAGGCACGGATTACATTTCCTTTGGATACACACCTAGTAATGAGATTATGGGATCATATGCTAGTTCCTTTTTTAATTTTTTGAGGAACCACCATACATTTTTTTTTTATAATGGCTGTACTAATTTACATTTCTACCAACAGTCTGCAAGGATACCCTTTTCTCTACATCTCTGCCAATACTTACCATTCACCTATTCGATCATAGCCATTCTAATATGCGTGCGATGTCATATCATGGTGGCTTTAATTTGCATTTTCCTAATTATTAGTGATGTTGAGCATTTTTAATGTACCTTCGGATCATTAGTATGTCTTACTTTGAGAAGTTTTCATTTATATTATTTGTCTATTTTTAAATTAGTGTATTTGTTTTATTACAAGTAAGTTGTTTGAGTATCTCGTGTATTTTGGATATTAACCTTTTATCAGATGTGCATATATATTTTCCCTCACTATTTACCCCATCTTTTCACTCTGTCAATTGTTTCCTTTGCTATGCAGAACCTTTAAATAGGATTTAATGTAATCCCATTTGTATATTTTTGTTACAGTTGCCTGTACTTTAGGGAACATATCCACAAAAACACTGGCCAGATCAATGTCATGGAGATTGTTCCATGTTTTATTTTAGTAGTTTCATAGATGCAGGGCATATACTTGCCTTTCATCTATTTGGAGTTGATTTTTTAATATGATATGATATACAGGTGTAATATTATCCTTCTGTATGAGGACATCCAGTTTTATCAGTAACATTTATTGGGTCTAGTGCATGGTTTGTGCCTATAATCCAGGGCTTTGGGAAGCCAAGGTGGGTGGATCACTTGAAGTCAGGAGTTCGACATGAGCTTGGCCAAAATGGTGAAACCTCATCTCTACTAAAAAAAGGACAAAAAAAATTGCCAGGCATGGTAGATCCAGCTACTTGGGAGGCTGAGGCAGGATAATCGCTTCAACCCGGGAGGCGGAGGTTGCAGTGAGTCGAGATGGTGCCACTGCAGTCCAGCCTGGGCAACAGAGCAAGATTCTTATCTCAAAAATAAAAATAATGGCCGGGCGAGGCTCGCATCTGTAATCCCACCACTTTTGGAGGTCGAGGCGTGTGGATCACGAGGAAGCAGAGACCATCCCGGCCAACATGGTGAAACCCTGTCTTTACTAAAAATACAAAAATTAGCCGGGCATAGTGGCACGCCCCTGTAGTCCCAGCTGCTCTGGAAGCTGAGGGAGGAGAATTGCCTGAACCTGCGAGGCTGAGGTTTCAGTGACCCAACATCAAGCCACTGCATTCCAGTCTGGCGACAGAGTGAGACCCCACCTCAAAAAAATAAAATAATAACAATAATAATGTTTGATTTTATAAGTGGAGATTCATATCTGAGCTCTTTATTCTTTTCCAAAGGCCTTTGTGTCTATTTTTATGCTGATGTCATTCTGCTTTGGTTACTATAGCCTATGATAACTATGATACCTTTTTAAGCCTGGTAGTGTGATACCTCTAGCTTTGTTCTTTCAGCTTAAAATTGCTTTGGCTGTTTGGGGTCTTATCTGGTTTCACACATATTTGAGCTTGCATTTTAAATTTCTATGAAGATTATCTTGGTATTTTGATAGAAATTGTATTGAATTTTTCATCATTTTGGGTAGTATAAACATTTTAACATCAATTATTTCAATAAATAAACATAGAATATTTTTACATTTATTTGTGTCTCATTTCTTTGATGAATATTTTATTTTTCAGTATACAGATCTTTGATTTTCTTGGTTAAATTTATTCCTAAATATTTAATTTGTACTGTGATTGTAAATAGAATTATTTTCTTAATATAACTTTCAGATAATTTGCTTTTAGTATGTAGAAACACTACTGATTGTTGTATTCTGATTTTATTTTCTCCAAATAAGCCTTTGGACTATATGGCTCAGAAAATATTAAGAAAACACTAACTAGGCCACAGCCCTAATTTCTATCTGGCAGAAAACACTACAAAATGATGTAATGAGAAGATGACTGACTCCTCTTTAAAGAAATTGAGTGATGAACTCAAACATAACGAATCTAGAACATGGTTAGAAGGTATACATGGGACTCCAATTAATGAATCATATTTTAGAAAGTCTTATCTCTACAGTAAATGATTTATAAAGAAACATAAATAAATTATGAAGAGTGGCCATCATTACCAATCAATTGTTGACCGGTAATTATTTCTTATAAATATCTATTGATGATCATAATTAACAATTTCTATAAATAATATATACATTTTAATAAATAAGAAATCACTGAATATTTAAATAAATTTATATTTCTATGCCAGTAAATGGTTAATAATAGTGTTTTAGAATTATAATATAAAGGAGGTTTTAAATTTCAGATATGAAAGCTACTTGTACAGATTATTTCATTAAAAATATTTATTGAGAGTCCACTGTGATTTAGGCACTATTCTGGGCACTGGGATATAGAGTAGATAGATAGATAGATAGATGATACATAGATAGATAGATAGTAAAAAACTCAAAGAAGTAAATTTCATTCTATAGGCTGTATTTTCACTCTGTTGTTTGCTTCTTTTGCTGCCTAGAAGTATTTTGGTTTGATTTTAAATACTAGTCTTTTCTTGAAAACACATAGAGTCTATATTATTTACATTTTGTATTTGCTACTTCATCAGTCACCATAAAGCTATCAAGAAGGTTAAGAAGTATTGTTAATATTGTCTGTCAATTCTAAGACAAAGGGTCATGTCCGGATTAAGAAAATAATAATTATATTAATATAAATTATTAATAGAAAAATAGTGATGTGTCAGCACTATTTTTACTCTTGATTGTGAGTAGTTTAGTTTTAAACATCGCTCTAGGAGCTAAAATGCTAATGTATTCATTACTTTCTGAGTCTGCAATTAAGCACTGTATTTGTTAAGGTTTTATGACTTCTTTTGTCTTAATATTGTTTTCAAATTTATTTCAAACACTTTTTATATTATATCTTTAAAATATTTCAGATACTTTGTATCAATATTAGGTTCTTATTTGTAAACTATTATTCATAAATCCAAATATAATTGATTTAAATCATAGATCTTTGTTTTCCACTACTATACAGATCTTGTAAGTAAACAAAAGCAAATTAGTTTTTCTCCACAAATTTTGCTATGTTAAGAACACATTTTTGTTCTTAACATAACAAGATTTTAACACAGTTTTTCTTGGAAGAAATTTAGCAAGGGGGAATGCTTCTAGCTTGTGTAAATTTCTAAATTCCATTATGTCTGCGTCCAATTTTGACACAAATTGAAAGCACTCAAATCAAATTTCTAAAATACCTAGAAATTTTAAATGAAACTTTACACAGAAAAAAACATTTCAAATAAAGGGTAGATTCCAGAACAAAACTATAATAGAGCATCGGAAACATCTTCATTTGAATACTGACCATGTTTCAAAGTTTAGGTATTTTTGCTTTGAGTTGTGGAGAAATGTTTTCTCTTTTGTAATTTAACTACATTCGAAGCCACTGTTCTCAGTGATATGAAGTGGCAAAAGATAGGAATAATTGTTTTGCAAGTGGATGCAAAAGTACCCTTCCCACATTTTACACATAAAAATAGAAATGCCTCCCATCTTGGGAATTCTATCTGCTGAATTTTTAATCATAGACATTCTTCTTGAAGATGAATGACTTTCTACAATCTGGGAACATTTAATAACCTACTCAGTTAATAACTTACTAGGTTACTCCTGCATTTATTATGAGATGATGTTTTACTCATCTATTGCCACTTCTTTTAGTGACCGGTGTATTTCAGTAGCCTTTGTTCTTCTCCTGAGACAAAACTCTCTCTACTTTGTTTTGTTGATTCTCATGGCCCTTAACACTGTCTGCTCATCCCTGATGGACAGATATCAGAGGATCTGTCAAGGCTGCTGGTCCCCAATGCCATTAAACTGTCATCCGTCTCCCAGCTTCACGACTCTAAAAAGAGTTTTCCATTACTATTAGTTTACCTGGAGAGTATGTTCTCTTTCTGTACTTGGGTCTTTTATTCTAAAGGTGGCTTTGCCTATGATATAGCCAAACGTTTTAAAAAATTAGCTTTGAGATATATACATATACATATAAATTGACAAAATTTTATATGTTTGTGGTTTACAACAGGATGTTTTGATAAATGTATATATTGTAATATGGCTAAATTAAACTAATTAGTATATTCATTATCATACCACTTTTGAGGTAAAAATACTTAAAATCTATCATCTTAGCAATTTTCTGATATAAAATACGTTGTTATGAACTAGTCTTACCTTATGAGGTATAATATGTCTCTTGAACTTATTCTTCATGTTTAACCAAAAATTTGTATAATTTGATCCACATCTCCCCAGCCTCTCACTTTGGGTTACTGCCATTTTGTTATCTGTTTCTATAGGTTTAACTTTTAAGGTTCCACTCATAAGTAAAATTTTATGATTATTTATCTTCTTGAGCCTGGCTTATTTTACTTAATGCCTTCCAGGTTCATCCATATTGTCAATAAAATGACAGGAATTCCTTCTATAGATGGCTGAATAGTATTCCCTTGTGTATATATACCATATTTTCTTTATCCACTTGTGGACACCTAGGTTGATTCATCTCTTGGCTATTGTGAATAATGCTGCGGGAAACATAAGAGTTCAGATATCTCTTTGAGATACGTATTTCATTTCTTTAGGATATATACTCAGTGGTGGATGGTGGATAATATGGTAAGTTTACCATGAAACTTTATTAGCTTTATGGTTAATCTAATTTTGCTAAAGAATATATATTTCAAAGAACTCCCCAGGTGATTCAAAGATATTAATTCTATAAACTATGCTTTTGATTTTTTTTCTTTTAACTTCACATGACAGAGTTCAGGTAGTTGCTGTAAATTTTTACACATGTATACATATATAAATGGTTTGGATGGGGAGAAATTATTAAAAAATAGTTATTTATGGATGCAAAGCTTTACTTCTTACTTTATGTTAAATACTATATCTCCAAATTTAAATAAATAGCTTCATGAAATGCTATTTCATGGAAATGCAATATGTTTGGTAAGTAATACACATTAATAAATTTATTTATAAATATTTGAATATATTTTTAAGTAGAACTATTAAAACCCAAGTTAATAAATGAATATTAAATATATGGCTCCAGATTTGTAAGGCAGACAATTCCAGTAAGAGTTTTCTGTCAACGTAATTATTTTTTTTCTTTTATAAGTTTTCTGAATTTAAACTGACAAAGAAAATTTTGTAAGGATTTATTAAGTGAACATTTTCATATCAAAGTCCACTCTGTCTTCTCATCAATGGAAAATTATTGAGATCTTTGAACAATTTTTTATTTTATAAATACCAACACCATTTATCAATGATTGTCATTAAGTGTGTATTTCACATATAGAGAAATAATTGTGCATATAATGTATATAAACGACTGGGTATTTTTTTTTCTATTCCATACACCAGAGTACCATAACTGACTTTCGAATAAGAGTACAATCTCACTTTCAGGAGGTACTTCAAATCTTTATTTGTATTAAACAAATAATTCCAAGCATTCTTATATACATTTGAGCTCTATTTAGCAGTGGGACTCAGCTTTCTATGAGTTTTAAGTACCCGCCTTGCTTAAGTATAAGTAAAATATAAAATTGTCCCAATATTAATTGACAGTGTTAATGAACATTTTTCAAAATATAATGCCTTAATAGAGTGAAAATCAATATTTATACACACAACCTCTTTACAGATCAATAATTGTTTGTCCCTTAAATTCTGTTTGATACAATTATTTGTCTACTCAACTAGCTAACTGCTTTTATAGGTTACAAAGATATACATATATACATATGTATATTTTGTCTTTTCATAGTAGTTTTACACTTGGCTTATATAACTTTCATCACAGGGTAAATTCTTAAGTTGAAAGTGATACCAATATTGAAAAACAGCTTCAAGCTCCAGAGTTGTGCATTTGAAATATCAAACATGATTCATAATTTAGTAGACATTGATTTTTTTTTACATTTTTCATGAGAAATTGAATGAGTTTTCCTAAAAGTAGTACATTGTGGTATGTTGTACAGATGGCATATTATACATTTTGGGAACATTAGTAGATTTTTGTAAAAACTAATTTTTTTTTCTATTTAAAGACAGAAAAGGCAACTTGGGCAATTTCGGAATCAAACTAGGTGACATAAAACAGTTTTTTCCTGGCTTCTCCTCACTAACTACCATGATCATCCCTGGAAATGGTACAAGAAATAATCAAAAGATGACTCTGAAATGTAGTAAGAAAAAGGTAAGCTAATTTGGATCTCAGGACTAAACAAAAAGCACAGAGACAGGGCATCTTGGGTCCTACTACTCAAATAAGGCAATTTTGATCTTACGTTGCAACAAAATTTGTTTACAAACACATGTATTTAGTCTCTACTCCCAGTACCTGACACAGAACTCCTAAATCCCTTGGAATTTCAGTTGATAGGAGTGTCTTGTTTAGTGAAGTTTCTCTTGGTGAGACTGTGGACAGTTTTTCAATGGAGGCTGGTCAGTAGAAAGAGCAAACCATGATTAGAAGCTTGGCACTTTCAGTTACCCCCAGTCCTTATCCATTGAGGCTGAAGATCGAATTAGTTATCAATAGAGCATATATGATGAACCCTGCATGAAGTGCCTAAACTCTGGTGTTCAGGCACATTGCAGATTGGTGAACACATCCATGTGAAGGGAGAGTGGTCAAACCCAACACTAAGAGACGGAGAAGCTCCTGCACTTGGGATCCTTCTGAATCTTGCCCTATGTACCTCTTCATCTGGCAATACATTTGTATGCCTTATAATATCCTTTATAAGAAACCATTAATACAAAGTAACCTGTAATCCCTGAAGGCTGTGAGATACCCTAGC
Source organism: Cebus imitator (assembly GCF_001604975.1). NCBI lineage: Eukaryota > Metazoa > Chordata > Mammalia > Primates > Cebidae > Cebus > Cebus imitator. Next base: position 526,267 of record NW_016107976.1, on the reverse strand, counting down.
AAGCTATAGAACCAAGAAGGAAGTCATGGGAACTCTCGACTTGCCAGTCTGTCGAAACAGGAGATCTAGACTTGTGATTGGCATTTGAAGTGCGGGTTGTTTTGTATGACTGACCCCTTAACCTGTGGATTCTGTGTCAACTCTGAGTAGTTAGTCTCACAGTTGAGTCAAGCTGTAGAACATCCAGATGGTGTGCACAGAAAACTGGAGAATTGCTTGGTGTGGAAAACACACACATTTGATGTCATAAGTGTTTCAAGTAGAGAAGTGGCTTTTCTTTTAGTTGGTGTCAGAGAAGTGAGATGTGCTAACACAGTTTGTGAGATACTTTGTGAAGAGAAAGAATGAAAAGATGGAGAACTGAGGAACTTTGATCTCTAGATGCCTACTTAGTCACCTGTGGTATAAATTGCAGCTGTGCTGCCATGACTTACTAAAGGTAAAATTTACCCCCACAGTTAGAATTGGTGGTAGACCCAATTCTCAAGAAGTCAGCTCATTAGATAACTAAGGAAATACAAAATAATAAGAAACATGCTAAACATACAATCCCTTGATTATGGTTTTTTTGTAATGGCTAAGATGAAGAATGTTCTGGGTCAGGCCTTGTTGCTCAACAGAGCTCAGACTTCTGTTAGTCTGGGTTTCAGCCAGTAGCATTAAAGCTGCCTGCAAAAGGGGAATTTATGCCATAACAACAAATAGTGCCTCTAAAACTTCTAGTGACCAAGAAGATGAGCCACATGAGGGGAGGGAAAATCTAAATTAAGAAATTACTGAAACCAGTTAAAGGAGTTGTCCCATATTGCAGGTCAGTATCATCAGCTTCCTGAAGAACCTTTACTGAAATTGATTTTGAGAATGGCTAATTTGGAATTAGTGTATTTGGTTTTAAATGCTGCAGAGTGGAAGAGCATATTTTGGTTGACACAAGACTTTCAATTCACCAGAATAATTACACATAGCTCTATGTGATCCAGTTACACAGAAAGTTATTCCCAAGGGAACAACAACAGACCAGATAAAAAGGACTTTCCAACTTTATCTGTAAACGCCAAGTCAAACCCTACAGATAAAGCAGTTATACACTTTCTATGCAATCTATGTGGGACTGCCTTTATAACAGCTGGGATATTCACCCACTGAATATGCCTGGTCCTCACTGTCTTGCTGCATTTGGGTTGCTGTCAAACACCTTAGACTGGGTTGCTTAGTAACATTTACTTCCCGGAGCCAAATGCACTGATTCTGAAAAATGCTAGTGAAGTTTTAATGGTGACTAAGGTTAGATTGGAAGGCTATGGAGGTGCAATGATTAATGAGATTAGAGCAAAAGTTTGGATAAAAATTGGGAGTTTTGTCACATACCCTTTGCCTGAATGTATTATTAAAATAGATATTACGTTACAGTGGGTATTTCTTTTCCTACCTAATACTGCAAAATAGAAGCAATGAAAATCCTCTCTGACTAGTCTTAATTGAGCAAGCTATCCTGGAACCAGCAGAACTGCCAGAGCCCATAGAAATTGTTAATTTAAAACAATATAAGATACCTAGTGGGCAATAAAATATACCATTTTAATTAATGACATGAGTGATGGTTACTTTTATGTGTAACTTGACTAGGTTGAGGAATACCTTGACACTGGTGAAATGTTATTTCTAGGTGGGTCTTGTGTTTGTGCAAATAATTAGTTTTTCAATCAGTTACTGAATAAAGAAAATCTGCTCTCACCAATGTGAGCAGACATCATTCAATTCACTGAGGGTCTCGATAAAACAAAAAGAAAGAGGGAGGGTAAATGTGCTTTCTTTATGGAGTTGTGAATTGATATTTTCTCTTGCCTGCAGATATGAGGGCTTCCCTGCTTCTAAGGCCTTTGGACATAGACTGAACTACACCACCAACTTCCCTGGCTCTGTAGTTTGCAGAGAGCATCTTGTGGGCCTTCTCAGGCTCCATAACAATACAAGCCAATTCTCATAGTAAATCCACTCTTATATATCTATGAACACTATATATATGTGTCCTATTGGTTCTGTTCCTCTAGTGAACCCTGACTAATACAACATGCTAGAAGCTGAAATGCTGGTAAGAATATATTTTCTATATAATAGCACTTGTATGGCCTGTAAAAAAAAAAAAAAAAAAAGAAAGAAAGAAAGAAATGAATGTCTCATGGAGACTAACAGACTAGTGAGGCTTAACTTAGGTTGTGCCTGACACAGCCTCGCAATCCCAGACGTAGCTTCCGTAACGCAGTAACTACAAGATGTTAAAAAACACTATTGCTTAGTGAATTATCTCACAAATGCTTTCTTCTGTGTCTTAATCCCTGAAAAGTACCAACAGCAGTTTCATGTGTGACAGATTCCAATTTACATTTACTCTACTGTCACAGGGTTTATCTAAACTCACCAGTTTACTGTCATAACTTGGTCCGAAGAGATTTGGACTTAATGTAGGTGTATCCGTGAAGACCCAAACTGTTGCGCTCTTGCTTCAAACAACACAAATTTATTATTTTACCATTCTGAAGGTCTGAATCCCAAAACGTGTCATATGGGGATAAAAGTCTAGTTGTTGGCAGTGCTGAATACCTTCTGGAAACTCTAGTGCTTCCTTGGCTCCTGGCCCCCTTGCATCTTCAAAGCCAGCAGTCTCATATGGTTCGAAACTCTGCTTCCCTCATCATAGCTCTTCTGACTATTCTGACCCCCTCTTAGTCTTCCAAGGGCCTCGTGATTACATTAAACCCATCTGGATAATCCAGGAAAATCACCCTCTTTAAAGCTATTTAATTCAATCATATTTGCCGAGTCTCCTTTTCCAAGAAAGAAAATACAGTCACGATTTAGGAGATTAACACTTAGCTGGATTCCATTATTCTGTCTACCACAGGTGACATGCAATGTTAATATAATGTATTACTACTTTAGATGTGATATGATGAGAATGGCCTTTTGCCCCAAAACAAATAACAATAGCCAGATCATGAGAATAAACAAAAGATAAATCCCAAATGAGGATATTTTACAAAATATCTAAGTAGTACTTCACAAAAGTTTCAGGGATATTACAAATTAGGAAAGTCTGAGAAATGGTACAGCCAAGAGGAGCCTAAGGGAGCATCATGAGTAAATGTCATCTAGTATATAGTATGCCACCCTAAAATAGAAAATGTATATTGGCAAAAACTAGGAAAATTTTAGTAAAATATGAAATTTAATAATGTATTAATATTGGCTTGCTAATTTTGACAAGCATACCATAATAATATTAATTATTGGAGAAACCATGGTGAACGCTTGGTACTTTTTGAGTATGTGCAATTCCTAGGTAAACTTAAACTGTTCTATATTTTAAAAGTTTATTTTTAAAAGAAAAGAACAAACAACACTATAATAAAAATTAAATAACTGCCTGGAAATCTCTAGGCCCAGATGGTTTTATTAGAGAATTCCATCAATCATTTACAAATTAACAAATTAAAATTTACCAAAAGAAATTGGAAAACTAGGAAAAAGGATCATCAGTGAAGTTCAGGACTTTGAAACACCTAGTGTTAAGAATTGAGCTTTGTTTGGATGAAGGAGAACACTTGCGTAATGATGAAACAGAAAAATAAACTTTAACAAATGGATATATGGGGTAAAACTGGTCATGCAAACTGGATGGAGTTTATCTTGCTGGCTTCTAGCTTTTCAATAAAGTCAGATATATATAAAATCCGACTAATTGTTTAGGGAGGATGGATATAGGCAATGTATGTGTCTATATGTGTGTGTATGTATGTGCATATATACATATATATACACACACTGAAAGATGTACATATATATATATATATATACTGAGAGAGAGAGATACACTCTCTGTATGTCTCTGTATCTGTATATATACACAAAGAGTGTATATATACAGTGTATACATATACATATGTATTCATATACACTTTATACATACATGTATATATTCATATGTTCACATCTCTCTCCCAGTGTGTGTATGTATATATGTATACACACTGAGAGATGTCTATATATGTGTGTGTATATATATATATATATATATATATATATACATACAGAGAGAAAGAAGTATATTTGTACTCTCTGTGTATGTATTATTATGTATATATGTATTATATACATATATATTATGCACAGAGAGATATGTATATCTATATATATAGATATAGATATACATATGTATACACACCCTGAGACAGAGAGAGAGAGATACATACAGAGAAAGAGGGAAATCCACAATATTCTAATTTATTTTGTCATCTAATACAGAGGTCTAATTGTTAGAAACCTGATTGTGGTGTACTATTTTGTTTCTTTGTTCAGGAACAAAAGTCATAACCTCTGTGTCTTGTAATTTATATAATGCATTACATATTTTTAAATCTAGTTTGTAAAATTATGATAGCAGAGAAAATATTAATCACATTTATTTCCTATCCCTAAAAGCAGGATCAATGTCTGATCCAGAGTATGTGCACAATCATTGCTATTGGCTGGAAAGGTTTGTAATGTTTTCATGGATGCTTCAGCTTCAGTTGCTCCCCTCTCTACTGTTCAGAATATGAATTTTCAGATTATTTTTGATGCAGATTTTAATTTAAAAAGGAGAAAATTACAAACCTTCAATAACTGGGCAAAGTGATCCTGGGAAAACAAATGCATCAAAACTCATTGTCTGTTTTAAGATTTTTGTTTCCATTTGTCAAGTCCTATCTCAACACCTCATTCTATTGTAATTACTTTTGTGATTAATCTAGTTGAAGCCATTTCTCCATTAGATCGCATTTAACTTTTTATACTATTTGTATGCCACTCATTTTTCTTTTTCAACTTTTATTGTAATTTTTATTTTTATTGTAAATTTAATTAATTTATTGACAAAGATAAATTATATATATAATGAACAAATGCAAATATATATTTGGATCTCTGCATGTGTACATGTGCTGCTTGTTACTGTTTAGCGTTTCATAATATGTATGTAATAGAGATTGCTTAATCATGTCACCTTTTGAAGGATATCTGAACTGATTCCAATTCTTTGCTATTATAAATACAGCTGCTATAAACATTGTGTTTGTTTATCTGGGATAGATGCCCAAAAGTGCAATTTCTGGGTCATATGGTAATTGCATGTTTATTCTGATAAGAAATTGACAAACTGTTTCTCAGAGTGTCTGTACCATTTTACATTTCCACCAACAAAGTATGAGAGATCTAGCTTCTCCTTCTCCAGAATTTTTTGCTGTCACCAAATTTTAAAATGTATTAATTTATTTTAATTGACAAAAAATTAAACATATGATTTACATCATGTTTTATTTTCTCATCTTAACAGGTAGATTAATTTCATTTTGGTTTTCCTTTACTTTTACCTAATGTCAAATGATGTTGAATACCTTCTCATCACTTTCTTTTTAATCTGTATTTCCTCTTCACTGAAATGTCTGTTCATATATTTTGCACGTATCGTTGTTTTGAGATTGGAGAATTCCTCATATGTTCTAGATACTATTCATTTTTGCATATGTGGTTAGAGGCTGTTTTCTTCAAGTCTACAGCTGATCTTTCAATGGCTTTACGTGGGCATTCTAAAAACAAATAGCAACTTTGTCTTTATCTCTTCTTCCCCTGCAGTTAATTATCTTGCTACCCATTCATCACCATTCTTTGTAAACTTTTTTTTTTCCCACTTTGGGCCCAGTACAAAATTTATTGAAATGTGGCTTTGATCCTTACAATTCTATTCAATCAATTATGTTAAAGTTATTAATAACTTTAAAAAATAATCAGGTTTCACCCATCAATTTTCTTGTACTCAGCTGTTTTCAACATGATCAATCTGTATGAAACATTTTTTATAGGTATTTCTCCTACTTTAGGGGCTACTCATTTTCCACTTTTTGTAGCTGACCTTCTTCTACAATATTTTAAATATATTTTTCTAGCATATCTGCAATATCTGGAGCATCCTAACTTCTTCTGCCTTGTCATTCATTTAAATACATAGCCCCCACCACCATCCCATCAGTAGCAGAAGCCAATTGGCTTTACTGACATGACCAACCTAAGTGGCACCTGTTTATTTGTCTATCTATTCATCTATCTGTCCAAACACACACACAGGCACATGCAGACACACACATATATGCACGCACACACACACACAAACACACACACATAGACAGGGGAACGAGAGAGAGAGAGAAAGAGAGAGAGAGAAACATATACCGCCCTTAGAGAGAAAAGAAACAATTTAGTATATGCTGATTTCAGGAAACAATGTGAATCAAAAATACATTTGTGCTGATTAATCTACTATCAGAAAAATTATTCTGATTTATTGGGCTTATCTTCTCTAGGTTGTAATTTGAGATGCCACTGAGCCTTTGGGACTAAAATTGGGAATATTTTTCTATGATTTGTGTAATCACCTTGGGAAAGAGAAACAAGTTGGAAGCGACATTACTCTGCTGGAAATGTATCTGAGAGAAGTAAACACTTTGAAAGATATGCATCTGGACACACTTGCAGATTTTGTGATTAGATTTTCCTATTGGATAGGATCTCATCTGCTCATCTGATTCTCCTTGAGATGAAAAGGAGTGTTGCCTGCAAAGCTGAACTGGAGCAAAGGACTGACAAGCACTGAGAATGTGATGCATCAGAGGCCATGCGAAGTGCATTAGCAGATGTTCCTGGAAAAACGCTTCACATCCTTCCACCCAGGATGGTGTTAAATCAAGAAACCAGTTTTCTGCTCTCAAAAAGGTACAGGGATTGGCAAACAACCAAAAAGTGTCCAGCAGGTCTGAGAGATCTCATACTCATCACAGAGAAAGTAGTGTAAATCTCCAGCTTTGGGATAGAAAAGCTCTAGATCTTGTGAATGTATGATATGTGCAGGGCTCAGACAGCAGGGGAAATATGTCAGAGAAATCAATACATAAGTCAATATGGGACCAAATATCTTGTATCATTCTTTCATTACAAAAAGCCAGCTAAGCATCTCCTGAACCTAGCGACCAATCAGTAAGATGGAAGAGGAGAAAAAACACTGCTATTTAAACTGATTTTAAAAACACCTGCAAAAATACACAACTGAATGTACAACTTGGAAATGCATAGATGAATATCCATTTAATCATTTTGGAGTTACTGGTATCCTTGACAAGAATAGATTTAATAGGACTGTATCCAGATGGTAGTGAATTGAAGAGCACATGAAAGAAAGGATCAGGTCTTAAATAATTTCACTGAATTGTTTCTATTAAAGCCAGACACTGTCCTGTGGTAGAAGTTTTATTATTCCAATTCTAAAGGTGAGGAAATGTAATTTACTGAGTTTAACCAGTCTTTAATCATTAGTTGAGGATGTCAAAATTTAAACTTTTAATTTCCTGAATGAATTGTATGTATATTATTGAATTATATATGCATTAAAGTCATATTTGATTGACTAATTTACTAATACTTAGTAAATTAATTGTTCAATAATATTCATAATATAACTGAGTTGACTTTAATTTTATTGATATTTCAAAATATTTGCCATATTGATTTTCATAATGTAAAATACAGCTCAGAATCAAGTCACATTACATTTCCAGTCTGAGATCATGTAACATGCCCAAATGCATGTGTATTGCAGGAATGCTGAGCTTCTGGCATAATTAGATACTTTCTAATTTCAACTGCATGATGTTTCTCTGGACTAAAACATACCTTTTGTCCCTATGTCAACATTGAGAACAGTTCCTTTTGTATTGTCACAAGAATCCAGGTTTGCAAATATTAATTTTTTGTAGCTAATTCTAGCATTCCAAGAAGACTTGAGTAGTTTCCTCTCTGATTTTTCATGTGTGTACTGCCCTTAGAAACTTGCCTTACTTTGTAAGCATAAAATCATGTATCTGTTCTCTATTGTATATTATTCAGAAGGGTATCTATACATCTTTTTGGCACTAGTATCCATTACAATGACACAGTTGATAAATATATGATCATTTAATAGCAAGATACACGATCAAAATAAATCTCTCAGTGTTATAATCATTCATTGTTTTGTTAAAAAAGCATGTATTCCTGAAAGTCAAATCCATCCTTTTATAATGTTATTTTCTACCCTGTTGATGCCATCTGTTACTTAAAGCCACCCAATTTGTTTTGCATTCTCTTTCTACACCTTGACAATTTTCCACACTGTAAGTTCTACCTCCTCAAACAGAATCCGGAAAGCATCCATCCACAGGATTTCTTCTAAGGAGACTATAAGCATTTAATATAAGTTTGTCCAATGAAATGAACAAAGCAAGTCTTGGATATAGCAGTAATCAATATCTAACAGAAGATCAGTTTTTTGTCAACTACTCTGATGAGGGTGCTCTGTTTCTTAAGGGTGGCAGCAAGAGTTCCTGTGGTTAATTCCTGAATGCCTTAGAAGTCAACAAATAATGGCAATCATTTTAAGTCAGAAAACCTCTGTGATGTAGGGCATTGTAGCTGCCTCTGCCTGGCTCTTTGGTTTTAACAGAGATTTTTTTAAGCTTCCAACTGTGTTTTAATGAATTACATTTCTGGTTAAGTGACTCAGAGAGGATTCTGTTTTGAGCAACCAGGAATTCTGAACAATAAAAACTGATGTTACAGTATATGCTTGTTCATAGAAAGTAATTTTGATAATAATAATGTACTGCAAACATCTCTTTAATTTTTAGCATATATGGTGCAATAGGAAAATCAGCATAACTGGGACAATTTCCTTTCTTTTCAAGCCTACTATATGATTCTCTTGTGAGGAATAGATTTGCTTTGCATATAGAGTTTTCATTAAGCAAACTTCCAGAAGCTCAGGAAAAGAGGGCAGACTATTTCAAGTTGACTTCTTCAAGCAGACAAGTGTGTTTGTCTTAGACTTTGACTAGCCATAAAGATAGATTCCTGCAAAGAGTGTGAGTAGATAATGCTAATTGTCTGAGTCAGTCTGGAAGTTTGAGTTGTGTTAGTGCTCAGGTGAGGTTTGCACCTGTTTTCAATACCTGTGACAAATGCACATGGAAAATTCCATTTCTTGCCAGCTGGAACTCCATAAGCAGCTGGAAAGTAATAAATGCCTATGCAAATAAAGTAGAAAAACATTTATACTTGCATAAAGCAAATAGAACATTTATCGTTATTTAATGAATTAAAATTAAAATTCCATAAATGTGTATTTTAAGTAACTTGATTGTTTGCTGTATTTTATTTCTATATGAATAACTTTTTATAACTCTCTATAATCATAATTATACAATCAGTTCACTTAAACAAATGTTAACTGGACAGTTACAGAATACTATGAAATATATGGTGAACGATATATGATATGAATGCAAAGATTTAATAAAACACAGGCCTTGATAAAATAACACTGCAGAAACAAAATGAATAAAATGAAAGAAATGTCATTTGTCCTTCATGCTATGGAATATGTAGGAATTTTCATGAGTGTTTTACTTAGTGCTCATCACAGGCCTGTAATTGAGATTTCAAAAATGCTAAATAACCTTTACAAGTACATAGCTAGTAGATTTTGTTGTGGTTTAGGAAGAAACAGATTCAGCTCATGTTTAGCTGATTTTTAAAATGTAGCCCTTTTCATCAGTATTTCTTTTGTTCATAACAATTAAGTATAGAACATTATGAAGTCTCAAAATTTTAAATATATTTTAACATTTATATAATATTAAATTATATCACTGTCTAATCATAGAGAAGGCAAATATGTGAGATAGTATTGCAACATTCCAGAGAGAATAAATGACGTTATTGCTAGAAATGAGCATGAAGCATAACACAGTGACAGGCTATAAAGTCTAGATTAGAAAGGTAACCAACAATAGAGACTTGCAAAAACAGGAGTAAATATAAAAATAATAATTATTATTGTCTACTAATAATTCATATACTTTTACTGCTGTAAGAGTTTTCCATGGATTGCCTTATTTAACTACAATTCTATAACCGCATGTACAGATAAAGTCTTTTTTATTTTAGTTATTTATTTAGAAAGAGAGTCACATGTTATCCCTAGAGTGCAGGTGTGCATTTGTAGCTCACTTTAGCCTTGCACTCTTGGGCTCAAGTGATCCTCCCACCTTAGTCTCCCAAGTAGCTAAGACTTGAGATATGTTCTACCATGCCTGCCTAATTTTTATTTTAAGTAAAGACAGGGTCTCTACATGCTGCCCAGGCTGGTCTAGAACTTCTGGCCTCAAGGGATTCCCACCACTGCCAGCCTAAATATAAACTCTGTAAGGCAGAGGAGTTCAATACTTTATCCCCAAATAACTCAGCAAGTAAGGGTGGATCCAGAATTATAACCCCAGAGTCTAGCTCCAAGTTGATGTTCTTATACCCTATACTAAACAAAAACTTACCTGATGTATCTTAAACATAATATTTGCCTAAACGGTTCTTTCAGGCACTATTCACAGTAGTAAAGACATGGAATCAACTTAGATGCCCATCAATAGTGGGCGGGATAAAGAAAATGTGGTACATATACACCACGGAATACTGTGTAGCCATTAAAAAAGAATAAAATAACGTCCTTTGCAACAAAACGGATGATGCAGCTGGAGGTCATTATCCTAAACAAATGATTGCAAGAATGAAAAACCAAATACTGCAAGTTCTCACTTATGGGTAGAAACTAAATATTGAGTACACATGGACATAAAGGTGGGAACGGTAGACATGGGGACTACTAGAGGTGGGAGGATGGGAGCAAGGTGAGGGTTAAGAACAACCTACTGGGTACTATGCTCACCATCTGGGTGACAGGTTCATTCCCACACTAAACCTAAGTGATATGCAATTTCCCCATGTAACAAACCTGCACATATAATCCCTGAAACTAAAATATACGTTGAAAAAAAAAAGAACAGAAAATGAATGCACATAAGGATGACACTGAGGACTCATGTAGAAAGCAAAAACAATCAGCTCAAGGACAGATGTAAGCAAATAACAATATATTTAATTTTATCATAAAAGAAAGGACTCCGCAGAATTTTTGTAAAACAAAATATATAAAATAAACAGAAATTTAGAATAAAACAAAATAAAAATCAGCCTCTTTATCTTATCCATCACAGATTTTCTTTAACAATTTAGAAATAAAGATTTGGGGATTAAAATGACAAATTCACTTCATTTTCCCACTGAAGAAAAGGCCATGTTGGTTAGATGAAGCCCGCCAAGATAAAATCATCTAAGTTAGAAATGGAAATGCATCTCCAAAATATAATTTTAGGCGTCAATTCTAACCATATCTCTGCATTCTAACCAAACAGATATTTTTGCCCAAGAGATATTACCACTTTTATTAGCATTTCTCCTGGCTAGCCAGAATTAAACAGTTTCTTCTGTCAATTTATTTACAGTTTTAGAAAGTTGAAACCAATGCAAAATAATTCATTAATTACATGGCTTCTCACAAAATTTTGGCTTTTACTAGACGTCTTGAGACCTAAATTCTATTAATAATGCTTCTGAGAATATTTCTGATATTCACAACAAATGCAGGAGCAGCTCTGTCCATCTGTTCAGGTGTTCTCTACTATAGTGGAACACAATTTTACTTTCACATCTTTTCTTCTCATCTTACACAGATGAAATTCTGACTTATTGGTGGGAGTTGAACAATGAGAACACATGGACACAGGGAGGGGAACAACACACCCTGGGGCTGTCAGGGAGGGTGGGGTGGGGGGAGTGGAAACATCAGGAAAAATAGCTAATGCATGGTGGGCTTAATCCCTAGGTGATGGGTTGATAGGGGCAGCAAACCACCATGGCACACGTTTACCTATGTAATGAACATACACATCCTGCATATGTACCCTGGAATTTAAAAAATTTGATTTTCTTCCACTTTTAGTTTATTTCTGATAGTCTTTGGGTATTTCAAGTGAAAACCTTAAATATCAAATAATGGAAATTACCAGCAGAGTGTAAGGATGCTGGAAGCACTTTTACTGAAACCGCTTTCAGAACCCATTCACATGTTTTACTTAGGGGAAAAATAGCCATGAATATGATATAACCCAAAGAAAGAAATATTATGGGTATAAAAAGCAACAGCCTTATTTTAAAGCACTTTAATGTGTTCCACATAAAGTTACTTTTATGTGTTACTTTAAAAAAGTTATTTATTCAATACAATGTAACTATAATTCTATCTGGAATCAAAATCAAAAACATCTTACAAGTAAATTATTTCAGTTATTGAAGCAATTGTGAAAATTTTCTTTTGAGATTATTACTAATTTTACTTATTTAGTTATTTTGTTTTAATATATTACTTTCATTATGTATATAAAAATAGCATCTATCTAAATTTTACCAAAATATAAAATAATTGTATAAACAATGTGCAATTTTTAAGCACTTCATTATTAAATCAGGGAAAGTTTTAACAAATAAAGAGTGCATACAGATAAAAATAATGTTTTACTTCTTATGTGCATTTAAGACAAACAACCAAATACACACTTCGAGATACATAGGATTAAGACTGATTCCAATATTAAAATTAACTGATTACATTGGAATTAACAAAAACCAACAGTTATAACTTACTTTGATATCAAAGATAACATTTCATTGAATATGAAGAGCTGATTTTCTCTCTCTCTCCCTCCTCCTTTCTCTTCCACTCTTTCCCTACCTCTGAATTTGACTGAAATGAACATTAGTATCAAACAAATGCTATATTAAGCTATAGTAAAAAGCAAACAACATACTTTATAAGACAAATATAACCAGCATAAGTTGAGAATACACCCATATATCCAATATTCGTCCCTCTCTTCTTATCAAAAAGGAAAACACTATCTCAATACTCAACATATTAGTTTAATTTTGACCTTTTAAAATATTAATATAAAAGGTGCCAAAGACTATGTACTTATTTCAATATTGTGTTGGTAAAATTTTTTACAATTGTTTTCTGTAGCTGCTGTTCATTAATTTATATGACAATTTAGTATTTTTCTACTGCACCGTTAATGGGATCTTGGGTTATTTCCCATTATTGACCATTAACTACTATTAACACTTTTATAAATGTATATTGGTTCCAGTCATGTAAAAATTTTAATAAAACTATCATGTTTCTGCCCAAATTTTACTTAATTGTACATTCACTTATAATGAACAAGAGTTAAGTTTACTCAACATCATTGCATAAACTTCTAAATAATATTCAATTATATTTATAACATAAATAAAATATAATTATTAATATAATGTGTAATATGATACAATGTCAGGCAGTGCAATATAATTTAACGTGGCACAGCTAGTCCTCTAACTTTACAGTGATGTATAATTCTTGATTGCAAATAATTTCAAATATTCTTTTGTAATGTTATTTATCATTTTCACAATAATTTTTACAAAGAAATTATATTGCTTTTTGCCTACGTTTCGAAAAAGTTGTCTCCCTTTGTTATTGATTTGCAGTTGTTTTTTTCAAATATGGTCTTAATAAAAGTTTTTTGTTAATAATGTGTTGCAAGTTTTGTATTGTATTCTGCATCTTACATATTAACTTTTTTTTTTTTTTTGAGACAGGATCTCACTCTGTCACCCAGGCTGGAGTGCAGTGGTGCAATCTCGGCTCAGAGCAATGTCCGCCTCCAGGGTTAAAGGAATTCACTTAATAATATATGTTGACTCTTCTCACATTGACATATTTTAAGGTTATTGCAACATTTATCTTAAACTAACAAAAGACTTTTTCAATTCTTGTTTGCTTATAAAAGCGTTAAAATCAAACATGCAAGTGAAAGAACATTCTTATCTTCTCATATTTGTGCCTGGCAAAATTGACATTAAAAGAATATATTAGCTTAGAAGTATTCATATAAGTTTAATAAATCAAAAAGTATAATCCTAACACAACTCTGCAAATATATTAGGGTATCACATACTTACATAAGACGATATTTAAATCTTACCCTCCGTATTTGAATAAAATGTTTTTGTTTAAAATAATTGTGGATCACTTTTTGCATTTTAGTTTCCTTTGTAATTTCTGTTTTATGATGTCACTATTTCTACAGATTTAAATAAGAACATATATACAGAAGCATATATGTAATACAAATGCAATTTCCTTCTTCTTTACTTGAGGTTGGAATAAAAACTCTATTTGTAAGTGACTAAATTCAGCAATACAAAAAATTTAAGTTATTAGTTTATTGTGGTGAAAACAAAGACCCATATTAGCTCCAGAGACCATAAAGACAGTACCAGAGACACAATGAATTAGAGAATAAATATAACATTTATATCAACTTTTATAATGGAATGGATTGCTGTTTTAATTTAAAGCAATTTTAACAATCATGTTCTTCAGTTTTCCATACATAACATTTAAGCTCTAAATGTACAATTTGATTTATTATCATTAAACCTGATAGTGTGATGCAATAGAGTTGTAAAATTTATTCTCCACTGTAATGCTTATGTGCCTAGAAAGCATAATTTTTAAATTACTCTATAATTAATCTTATATAACAAGAAGATCTATGTATATATAAGAAAAATAAATTAACTGTTTTATTTAGTCAAAATTTATATGACACATTTTTATTTTTAAATTTTTATACCTACATTAACAGTTGTACATATTTGTGGAGTACATGTGATATTTTGATATAAACATATAATATAATGATCAAATAAGGGTAACTAACTGGAATATCCATCACCTCAAGCTTTGATTATTTCTTTGTGATAGGAGCATTCCAGTTGCGTTCTTCTAGTTCCGTTGAAATACACAGTAAACTATTGTTACACATAGTCACTGAATTGTACTACCCAAAACTGAATTGCATTCCTTCTAGCTAACCACATTTTGTACGCAATAACCATTCCAGTCTTACCCTCTGCCACTACCCTTCTGAGCCTCTGTTAAACATGACTGATTCTTACTATCTCCAAAAGATATTTTTTTAAAAAATATCCCACATATGAGTACAAACATGCAAACTTTGTTTTTCTGTGTCTGCCTTATTTCACTTGCCAAAATCTTTTCTGGTTCATTTTATGTTATGGTTGCAAATAACAGTATATCGTTCTTTTTATGGCTGAATAATATTTCACTGTGTGTGTACCACATTTTCTTTTTCCATTGATTTCCTGATGGACACTGACTTAGGTTGATTCAAAATCTAGGCTATTGTGAATAATGCTGCAATAGACATGAGGGTACAGATCTTTTTTATCTACTGAGTTTTCTTCCTTTGTATATATATCCGGCAGTGGGATTGCTGGATCTAGTCATTTTTGCTGAAGACATTAAGAATATAAATTGAAGAAAGGACTGGTTATTTAATAATGATGCTGGGAAACTGGATACCTATGTGTAGAAGAAAGAAACTAGACCCTGTCTCTTGCCATATACAAAAACCAAATAAGAATGGATTAAATACCTAAATGTAAAACCTGAAATTATGAAACTATAAGAAGACAATATTGCAGAAACA
Source organism: Cebus imitator (assembly GCF_001604975.1). Taxonomy (NCBI): domain Eukaryota; kingdom Metazoa; phylum Chordata; class Mammalia; order Primates; family Cebidae; genus Cebus; species Cebus imitator. Next base: position 510,695 of record NW_016107976.1, on the reverse strand, counting down.
CCCAGGACATAGGTCTGGACATAGATTTGTTGGACCTCAACAGCACAGGCAACCTAAGCAAAAAAGAACAAATGAACTCACATCAAGCTAAAAAGCACAAGTGAACTCACATCAAGCTAAAATGCTTTGGCACAGTAAAGAAAAAGAAAACAAAATAAAGACACAAACTGCAGAATGGGAGGAAATATTTGCAAACTACTTGTCTGATGAAGAATTAATAACCAGAATATATAAGGAGTTTTTCTTTAAGACAATCTTCAGAGTGATAATTAATCTTCTTCTAACTATCTAAATACTGTAGAATACTTTGGAACAATTAATTCTAAATTTCACTTTGTTTAATAGATATCTTGTACAAAATTATATTGGTGCTATGACAGTTTGCAATTAGTATAATTTAGTCATCACTTGTGATCAGTGACAAGGGCTAATGTATATGTCACATTCATTTCAGTCATTTCATCAAATTAATGGCAATGCAACATTCTATGGATGAATACACATAGAAGTGTAATTTCTCTTGATGGTGGTGGATGTATATATACTATACCTACCTAGAATATAAATAACCCACACTTGAAACTCTCAATATAATGTTGTTAAAAGGAAAAATAAACTTTTTCCATGTGCAATTTTATAATATCCTGTGAAACCACATAAATTCCAGAACTTGAGATGGTATTATTGCAGTATTTTTAAATTAAGCTTTATGGTTTTCAAGTAAGGAAACATTTCCATACTTCTGATAATCTCCTTCACTTTAAAATTGAATGTTAACTTGTTTCCAATACCCTATTTTGAAATCACAGAGCAGTACATATGAAAGATGAAGATAGATATGTTTTGCGAGTTTGCAAACTATCTTTTTCAATACTTTTATTTTGGTAAAATGCACAACATAAAATTTACCATCTTAATCATTTTTAATTGTACAGTTCAGTATTATTAAATATATTCATAAGGTCCAATGATCACCATTCATCTTTATAACTGTTTTTATCTTGTAAAATTGGAAGTCTGTACCCATTAACTATAACTCGCTATTTCTCCCTCCCACCAGCTGGCGACCACATTCTACTTTCTGTCTCTATGATTTTGATTGCAGTAAGTATCTCGTCGAACTGGAAACATATAGCATATGTCTTTTTGTGAATGGCTTATTTCGCTTAGCATAATGGCCTGAAGGTTCATCCATGCTTTTGTAGCATATGTTAGAATATTCTTCTTCTAAAGGGTGAATAATTTTTCATTGCATGTATATTTCACATTTTGCTTATTCATTCATCTACTGATGGTCACTAGGGCTGCTTCTTGTTTTCACTAATATGAATAATGCTACTATGGACATGGATGTACATATATCTCTTTGAGACTCTGCTTTCAATCCCTTTGAGTATATGCCCAGAATTGGAACTGTGGGATCACATGGTAATTCTAGTTTTAATTTTTTGAGGAACTCCATACTGTTTCCCATAGTGGCAATGCCATTTTACGTTCTCACTAACAAGAGTTCCAATTTCTCCACATCCTTATCACTATCTGTTAATTTCTGATTTTTATATAGCAACCATCCTACTGGATGCGAAGTAGTATATCGTTGTAGTTTTCATTTGCATTGCATTTTCCTAATGATAGTGAAGTCAAAGATCTTTTTATGTGTTCATTGGACATTTTATATCTCCTTTGGAGAATGTCTATATTTAATAAAGAGTTGTTATCTAGATTATATAGAGAACTCTGATATATAAAATTCAACAATAACAACAACAACAACAAATCAAATAATCTAGAGCCAACATAATTCTTAAATGCTGTGTCAACAATTTGGCTGCATTCAAATATTTGTGCAATTTTTCTAGAAAGAGAAGGTCGAGTCTGGTTATTCACATACAGTGTAAAAGGAGGAATGAGGATTAGCAGGTAGAGATCAAAGGAAAAGCATTTGCATTGCAAGTGATGAAGAATCTCCAATAACTACAATTAGGCAGGGACCTTACACCCATTATTGATGAAAGTATCATTATCTCTGTCTTGTGTCAGAGTTTCTACCAAAGAGCTTTGAAAAAATTCTCTATTCTTATGATTCTGTTAATAGCATCAGAAACACTAAGGTTAAGGACATCTGTGGGGTGAGAGAAGGGTTTACTACAAAGAGAGAACTCTATGTCTGTCATTTCTTTTGAACACTATTAATTTTAATAGTGTTCTAACACTCTAATGTTATCGCTTAAGAAAACTGACTTTGATAGCCACAATAAGTTTATAAAATGTAACATTCAATTTGTACAGACATGTTTCCTCTTACTTGTTTTAGAGGCGTAGTGAATATATATGTAATTATGCTAACAAAAAAGTATAAAACGATGCTTTGAGAACAGAAATACTAATTGAGGCATTTATTATTATTTGGCTTAAAATATGTTTCCTCTGGCATAGGACTGCACAAGGAAGAGTAAGACGAAAGGGAAACAATTCTATGTTTTCTAAATGGATGGTGTTTGATAATACCTTTTCAAATTTCACTTGAGGAATGTTCCAGAAGTCACAGACAATATTCTCTAAGGTCAGATAGGTTATTTCTACTGGAAGATTCTAACTGGGCAAACACATCACATCATCTTCTGGCTGAGGTGATCATATCAAATTAAGTACTTCATTTTATGAGAGAAGCAAATGGAGTGGGGATTGTAGAAGTGGCATTTAGCCAGCCACATCAGTGAAGCGGCATAATGGATGACATGGTCATCTTGTCCTCACATCGCATATGTCAGGGGGTATTTTCATAATATTCACTGTTAGGCTCACCAGTACCTCCAAATTAAATCAAATCCTCTAACTCTCTCATATATTCATTTTGAACCAATATAAGAATTGGCAGAGATAACAAGGATAGATTCCACAGGGTCCCATTACAGAAGTTTCATTAAATGAAAATAATTAAATACTTTCAGTATCATGCTATTTACTCTCTCACTTGACTGTTTGATGATATATTCAGAACTGAGTGCTAGGATAATTGTGATCATATTTCAAACAAAATGGTTTATTTGGAACCATGAACTAATTCAATTAAAAAGTTTATTTCAAATATATGTTTTCTTTGCCTGGGGCCCATTTGTCATCTTGCACTGTGATTTTGCAAAGAAGAGGTAATAAATTTCTTGTGCCTCAAGGATACTTATGCTTGGTTTCTTTCTAAAGGTCTAAAGTGTATATCTTAAAGTATGTGCTGTAAAAATGCAAATACAAGCAAAATTATATACAATGCCAATATTCAAAATAAACCAGTGTTTTATAAAATATTATTGCAAGTAGAAAAATAAATGAAAGGCAATTATTAGGGAACAAGTGATTATGTGAATATTCATACATATTAATACTACATATGTATATTATTTATTCATGCATAGTACTTTACGTTTTAATAGAAACTTGTTCAAGTGTTCCAAAAATGATGATATTGATGTCAATGATTATTACCATTAATATAACTTACTGCGATTTTCTATAGAAGATGGAATATAATACTTCTTTAGTGAACGGGCAGGTGAGAAAATTGAAAAGGAAGATTTAAGTAGGCATATTAAGAAAGAACAGTAAATTAACCATAACACAAAACAGAGTCTCACTCTGTCACCCAGACTGAGGTGCAGTAGCCCAATTATGGGTCACTGCAGCCTTGAGCTGGGCTCAAGCATTCCTTCCCCCTAGCCTGCTGTATAGCTAGGATAACAGGCCTGAGCCACCATGCCGGCTAATCTTTTTTTTAATTTATAGAGATTCGAGGGGTCTACTTATGTTGCCAAGGCTTGTCTCTAACTCATGGCCTCAAGCAGTACTCCCACCTTGGCCTCCCAAAATGTTAGGATTACAGGTATGAGCCACCAGGCCCCGCCTTGTTTTTCTTACAATGTTTTACCATGTCAATTTTAAAAACATTTTATACTTTAGTTATGAATTGCCTTACTAAAATTCACAGGTTCCCTCTAGCTGTATTTAATGTATTATGCAACCTTGATTTCCCCCAAGCAATGAACTAAAGTATCAGTTTTGTATCCATGCAGACAATGCTAACTGTGTGTTCTCTGTTCATGTTTTCTTTCTTTACAAAGAGAACACTGATAATATTCAGTGTGGCGGCATTAAGTTCCAACGATTCCCATGCAGGTACAAATGATGTACATGAACAATGCGCCTCTGTCCAGTTGAGGTATTGAATGAGGATTATTGGAAAAATATGTAAATGCACAGGCTCAGCTGGCATGCGCCTTTTGTCTTTCATTTGTATCTCCTTCCTACTTCTTCCAGCTTGAAACAAATGAATGCCCGGAAAGGAGCAGACATCTGGCTACCATGAGCATAAAAGATACTCATTAGAATGATATAAAATGCAGCCAAAAGTACTTAGTGCTTGGAAAATTTCTCTGAATGTGTGCCATGGCTGTAGACTGCCTCCATCTGGACACCTTGTGATCTGAGAAAAATAAGACCCCAAATTGTTTTGGTCAAAGGCAATTATGAATGATGCAACACAGCCACCTTGGGAGAAATAATAAAGTTAGAGGACTATATATACACCTACTAATTAACCTAAATAGGAACATTCCCCAACAAAAATCAAATGTTGTCTTTTAAAGCATATCAGTGTAGCTAAGCCAAGAATGGTGGTAGCTTATAACTATTCTCTAAGATGATCTCTGTGGAAAATTGGTTTTTATTATTTCACCATAGATGATGATTAGTGGAATAAAAATGAATTCGCTTTTTTCCTTTGATGTTCTGGAAGTTTTTTTGTTCTTCTGTTCTTCAGGAGCTTGAGTGTCCCTTAATGTCAAGCAGTATTACAGGATCTTGCTGACTATCCCACTTTCTCCTTCAAAATGGAAAGAATCTAATTTTTATTGCAAAGAATTTTATTTTATAAAATTAATAAAATTTTTATTAAAATAGATATATCCAATTTGTTAGTCTTAAACGTATGTGCAATTTTGTCTTATAATTTTTTACAATTGAAACTGTATTAGATAATTACTATGAAAGTTAAAAAGTCAATTAATAAAAGTAAATAATTAAATGATTTTAATCCCACCTTTTAAAGATAAAGCTTAACAGTGTATTGAATAGCTTTATAAATTTGTTTTGTGTTTATGTTCATGTTTGATAAATTGGTTTATATATGCTTAAATATATTAAAATACCTTTGCATTAATAAGTCCAACAAATATACATTTAGCATACTTATTATTTCTCAAGTATGGTGCTAATTAATAGTCCTTACTTTGTTATTTTATTGCAAATGACAAAAGATAAAATAATACATTTATAAAAATTTTTCCTTAATACATTTTTGTCCATATTCACATAACTTTTTAGTTCTTCAAAGGATGCTAAATTTGTTTCAGAATTTTTCTTATCTTTAAGACCATTTTTAAAGTAATATCTTCTTTCTGTACTTTTGAAAGACTCACATTTATCTCAGTGCCTCTTTTTTCCTTTTCTCTTTCATTCATGCCTTTGTGGGGATGAGAGTGTAACATCAGAAAGAGAAGACCGTGGAGGTGAAGGAGGTAGAAAAGGGGGAGATGCGAAATCAAGAGGGCAATACCGTCTCATTCCCCAGTTGGACATGTAATTAGTCATTGACTTTAGGGGCATAAACAACTACCACCACTCACATCACCACTCTCACCTACAATGACAGAAGGAGCGAGGACACATGTAAAACTATGATGGGAATGTTAGACTGAATTGATGATAAGACCAGAGATCCCACTATACTTGTATGTTTCCTGGAGGGCAGAAAAGACCATTGTTTTATCAAGCAGATGAGAAATGTTCTGGTGAAGGTCACATTTAATTTTGAACATTTGAAGGTTGCTGTCTTCTGTAGACAATGATGTGCTGCAGGAGGTGCTGTCACGGAACTGTTTTCCCTAGTATAAGGAAGTATAACAAGATTCTAGAATGGCAGATATTAGATGGTGGCCCTCAACAACAGATGAATGGTCAAAATTACTACAATGGGAAATAAGACCAGAGTGGGAATTAAGGTACCTTGACCTTCTAGAATCTGTGAAAATTACTAATGGATCACCAGGTTTCCAGGGAAAGTAGAACAGAGGAACACAGTAGGAGAGTATTAGTAATAGAATCCCGTGTGACAACACCAACAAAAAGTAAACCAATATTTGGTGAGCTGAAGGCTGACAAGAGACACCTCTATGCAAAAAATTGTTAGCTTAAGATTATTTACGACTCTCAATGCCTACCAAATTCAGTGGAGGATGGGATTCCTTGAGGAAAGACTTAGTAATGACCTTGCAAGTGTGTGTCTGTGTGTGTGTGAGTCTATGTATGTCTGTGTGTGTGTATCTATGTGTTTGTGTGTGTGTATCTATCTATGTATATATATTCTCCATTTCTTCCCATATGGAGCCTACAGTTATTTATCATTGTAATTATTTGTTGGGGAAAGAAATATCCAAGTTTCAAGAGCTCTTCTTTTGGTTGTTGTTTTACGATTCTAGCTGATACTGATCTCAAGTGATCTCAGAAGCTAAGCAAAAACATGATGGTAAAGAGGATATCAAGAGCTTTGAAAGTATCTGTGATCCTAAATAATTGAATTGGGAGTGCTAAAAGGGAGTGAAAAACTGAAAAGATAGGACATGCTAGTCAGAAAGCTTGTTCCAATAAATGGAGTTTATTCAAGTATTGCTGTTATTGACAATATCAATTGTAATCTACCTAGGCTTTAAAGTCTTTGAATTGAAAGGATCTGTAGAACAAAGAGCCGTAAAATAAAATCATTGAAAAATGAGAGGAAATATCTCTGGAGCAAAGTATTTAACAACACGAGGGAAGTTAGCTTATATTTTGATGACACGACATTCAAAGTTGGTTAACATTGCACATAAGGGGGAACACAATTTAAATATGGCCAAGAAAAGAAGGAAGAGATTAATACCACTTCCAGGACCAGTATGAGAGCTCTGGAAGAAAATGCTAAACTAAACGTTTAGCTATTTAGTATTTTCATACTTCTATTTTAGAATTAGTACTTTTATTTTAGTACGAAAATGCTAAATAGCTCAACATTAAGAACACGTAGGAAAATCAATATTCTCCAGAGACTATCTGGATACCATTATGTTATGAACAAAGAAAAGTCTGGGGATACAGGAGATTTCATTCAATATGAACCATACATTTCGGAGAACAGAGCAGAAAGTGGATAAGAAGCGGGGGGTAGGTGAAAGAAACAGAATAGAAGTGCATGTAAAGATTAGAATACAAGACAACAGGTGGCACCTGGGAAAGCTATGGTAGAGCGTAACTTTATGTATTGTGATTTCAAGGCATTCAGTAGTGTGAAACTGAAAATGTTCTGTATGTAGCGACAGATAGAAGCGGGAGTTTCCTCTTGACTGCTGCTAAGAGAGGTGAAAAGATCTTGGAAACGGGGTCTTAGTTCCAGTGTGTGAAACCTCTGCTGAATCCTGAACAATTCCAATTTAAAGGGTCCTTGTTTTTCTCTTACTGTAAAAGTGCATTCATGACATCAATTGCTGGTTTCTAGACCCGAAACAGGAATGGATTGAAGGAAATAACTACAGATAAAGAGAAAATTAAAAGACTGATAACATTTTTGGCTCAAATCAATATTTAATAACTGGATTAAATACTTTCTTAACAGAAAGATCTAATTTACTACAACTGACTGCAAAAGCAATAAAATAGATAATAGAGCAACTTTACAAAATACATACAGTTATATGAAAGAACGTTTGGTGCCCCTTAAAATGCAACATACACAGGTATATTTACGAGAAAAATTAGTCTAAGTCTTTATAGACTAGATGATTCCAAGAGTAATACAAATATTTTAGACCAGGAAGAAATAAGGAAATTATCTGAGTTATTTTTATGAGAAGAATATAACATTGACGATAAATCTAAAGATTACTCACTTTATAATATGCAAAAATTTTAAGAAACAAAACCGTGCAGCATTTTAAACAGATAATCACTTAAGAACAAGTAAACATTATCTTAGCAATGTGAACTCGGATATATTAGAGGCATTCTATTAAATAATTCTACAAATCAATCGATGAAAGGAGAAAAATATATATATTCCTCAGTGAGGAGACCAAATATACATTTAATATAGAACACATCTTTTCTTTCCTTTTCTTTTTCCCCTTCCTTCCCTCCTTCCTCCCTTCTGTCCTATCTCTCTCTCTCTCTCTCTCTCTCTCTCTGTCTGTCTCTCTCTCTCTCTCTCTCTCTCTCTCTCTCTCTTTCCTTTTTGACAGAGTTTTGCTCTTGTGGCCCAGGCTGTAGTATGATAGCATGATCTCGGCTCACTGTAACCTTGGCCTCTTGGGTTCAAGCGACTCTCCTGTCTTTGCCTCCCAAGTAGCTGGATTACAGGCACCTGCCACTATGCCTGGCAAATTTTACTGTGTTTTTAGCAGAGACAAGGTTTGACCATGTTGTTCAGGCTGGTCTCGAACTCCTGACCTCAGGTGATCCTCCAGACTCAGTCTCCCAAAATGCTGGGATTACAGGCATGAGCCACAGTGCCCAGCCAACACATTATTTCTTAATCAAAAATAAATTCTCAGATGGGCTTGGTGGCATGTGCTTGTAGTTCCAGCTACTTTAGTGGAGTGGCTGAGGCAGGAAGATCTCTTGAGTTTAGTCGTTTGAAGCTGCAGTGAGCTAAGATTGCACCACTACACTCCAGCCTGGGTGACAGAGTAAGATCTTGTCTGTAAAAAGTTAAATTAAATTAATAAACTCTTACTTAAAAAGAATAGATAATACAAGCTATTAAAAACCAAAATGTGACTATTTCTACCCAAAAGCTATCATCATGTTTGATAGAGACCCAAACTGAAATAGCCTCAGAAATTTTAGAGAGGAAGGGCAGTTTTTCCTATCTCTGCCATTAGTTAATACTACAGAATTTTTAATAAAAAAGAAATATAAATACACAAGTTAGAATGAACAAACAATAATACTCATTTACATATGATATTTCTGTAAAATAAAATAAATGGATACTGCTTCAAACAACAGAAGGTTTGGTAATTAGTGAGATTCAACGAAACATCTGGCATTTAATGCAATTCATAGACATAAAAACATCAAGTTATCACAGTAACAACAACAATAATAAAAGAAACATACCAAAAATACATGATAAATGTATAAATAAATATAAAGGTAGCCTTAAAACTTTTCTGAAGAAGAGAAAAAATATTTAAAAGCTGAAGTGTTTTGATATTTGTATAAAAAAATTACCAAACAATATGGCCAGTAATGCATTTTAGAAAGAACTAAAAATAGGTTTAGCCTACCACATATTAAAACATATCATAGTAATACCTGAAAGTCTTAAATAAAACAGTGTGATAAGAGAGAAAGTATTAAGAGATTTACTGGGAAAAGAATAACCCAGACACAGACTTACTTACATGAGTGATGTGCTGGTAACTCTCATCTCATGTGTGAAGGAAGAAGCATAAATTAATCAATAAATGGCAGTGGGACTATAACCTAAGTACCTGCAAATCAAAATTTAAAAATGATATTTATTCATTGCTACTAGTCTATTAGGATATCTTTCAAATAAATTCCATATTTAAATCTAATTCACAAAAACAAAAGTAGAAAACAGGAAATAATTCTTTTATATTCCAGACATATTAAATCATCACATGTACACTTTAAAGTTATATAATTTTGTCAGTTATACCTCAGTACAGTTGGTGGGAGAAAAGGATCAAGAATCCCCACGAAAGAGTGGATCTCTTATCAGAAGTGGTCCTCAAGAGTGCCTCACTCTCACAATAGCCCGCACCTAGTCTCTTGAATTTTCTCATATTTTTCAATGTATTATCCATATTACCAGTTCAGTGTTTATGCCACTTTATAGCTCCAGTGACTTATGTTTCAGATAAGCAGATCTTGCCTGTTGCAACTCTGGGTATGACTTTCTGCCCAGATTTAAGGGTAGCAATTTGTCTCATGACTTCCGTTCTCTAATGGATTGAAGAAAAACCGGTGAATTTTAATTTGTCCTGCCTTTCCGTTTTGTGAAAACGAGAACAAAAATTTACACGCCCATCAGATATTGAGCTAAAACTAGAAATCCTCCAGTGAGGTTTTTATTACTAATGTTATATTTTACAATTACAAATTCTCGATTTGCCTCTTTTAAAAAATATTTTCTATTTATCTACTGGTATGGTTAGGCTTTATAACCCTACACAAGTCCCATCTTGAATTCTCATCCTTAGATGTTGAGGGAGAGACCCGGTGGTGAGGGAATGTGTTCTCTTCCCAAGTCCATAAGGGGGCGTAGCTTTAAAGGAAAGAATTTCCGGGTGCCATGCCCCCCTCCCATCTCTCTCCATCCAGGAGATTCAACAGTTTAGGTTTATGTTTGAATTTCGAGGGTGCAGGAAGAAACTAAAAGTCAATCACTACAGCAGATGTTCTAAGAAACTCCTTTCATTGGCCCAGGGTATTGGAGAAGGTGGGGGTTACTGCCAGGATAAAAGTCCATGCTCCCTCACTTGCGCCAGATTTCCAGCTTTCTGGAATTGCCTCCCACATGGTGGGAGCTCCCTCTGGGATTTTCCCTCTGGAATTCCCTTCCACATTCCTTCGTGGAATCCTTTCTCTTCTTCTCCTTTCCTTCTCTTTTTCTCTACCTAAATAAAATCACCTTTCTGCAACACTTTTTGGGTCCAATATTCACTTTTGGAGCATACGGTCCACCTGCCGTGACCCCACCACTTATTCCTTAAGAGGCTGGAGGCCAAGAACCCACAACCGTCATCGGCATCCAAGAAAAACCTGGTCACAGTGGGAGGTGAATGGGTCATACAGGCAGTTTCTTTCATGCTGTTCTTGTGATAGTGAGTGAGTTCTTATGAGATCTGATGGTTTTATAAGAGAATTTTCCCTGCTCTCTCTTGTTCTTGCTCTCTCTTGCCTACTGTCATGTAAGACATGCCTGCTTCCCCTTCCACCAGGATTGTAAGTACCCTGAGGCCTCCCAAGTCATGTGTAACTGTGAATCAATTAAACTTCTTTTCTTTATCAATTACCCAGTCTCAGGTATGGATTTAGAGGAGTATTAACATGGACTCACACATCTATTATATTTCTTAAAATTTCATTTATTCCAAGATGTTTTCTATATCATTGTACATTGATGTAATAGCTGCTTTCAAGTCTTTGCCTAAAACTCCCAACATCTGGATGGTGATCTATGCTGCCTTTTCCAGGATCTGCCTGTGTCACTTTCTTTTCCTTTTTTTGGTTTATATCCTGAACATTGTGATGTTAACTTTATAGCTTCTCAGTTTTGTTACGTTCTCCTAGATAGTGGCAATGTTTTTGTTAAGTGAAAAATTAAATTGATCTATTATTAATTAGAAACAAAATTAGTTTAATTATTTGAGCCTTAGCTTGGTGGCAACCTATGAATATGAGTTTTAGCCAGTGACTTGGCAAAGTTTAAATAGGTACACTGGGGTTTCGTCTTTCTGGATTTTCATCTTAGATTTCTGCTGCAGTGGGGAGACGTTGCTTTGTCATTTGAGCCCGAATAATGGCGGGTTATTTATTAGAGTTTTTACCACCAGACATCACCCTGCCTTCCACCACATCCTTGATCCAAAGCCTCCTAATTTAGTAATTTATCCTCTGCTTTCTTTTTTTTTTTTT